>NC_090625.1:2004238-2044968 GCF_004359215.1 Bremia lactucae
GACTATTTCGTGGATCTTTCCTTCCTTTAATTCGGCAAGGAACAGATCCCACGACATCTCCGGGAGATTTACTATCTCCTCGGCAGATTTAAAGACTTGCCGGAGCACCTCAACTGAGGATGCCTCCGCAATTTCGTCTTTGACGGCCTCGAACACCTCGTTCGAAGGCCCGTCCTCTTCATTAGAGACTGATCCAAAGGTCACTCGTTTAGACGTGCCTTTGATCGTCCTAATCTGTCGGGTACTCGTTCTTCGAGTCACCACGACCTTTTTCTGGGAAGCGGGTGCCGTTGCACTCCTGGCTAACGCACCCCTTCCAACCGCACCAGGCTCTTGGCACTGTGCCGGTTTATGCGACGCATGACTTCTTGTCAGCTCGCCGTCTACTGCCACAGGCTCTCGGCTCTGTGCAGGACATTCGGACGCATGACTACTTGTCATCGTCCTATTCACTACCTCAGTCTCCACGAGCTGGGTAGGAATTGGTGACGTTTGACATCCCGTCAACGCACCCTCAACTGTGTTCGACACGACATCAGTTGCATAGGCCTCTCGCAGGAGCACATCCTTTCCGGTGTCCTGCGTAGAGTTCGCAACTGTGCGTGTACGCCAGTCTATCCATGGTTGGTACTTTGCCAACCATGGCATGCCTAGGATGAGGTCATACGGACTCTCCATTCCTAGCACTGTGAACTTCTCTTTACAAGAGAAGTCACTAAAGCTGAAGGCGAGTTCTACCTGAACTCCCTCAGACTTAACGAGCGCGCCGTTCGCTAAACGAACGGTCGCCTCTTCTCGCTTGCCATCCTGGCAAAGCGACTCAAACATCGCCGGTCTCTTTCTTAGAGCCGCGAGTTTCACAAAATTTTGTGATGCACCCGAATCCACTAGGAGGGTCATCACCTGGTCATAGCCTCTTACATGAGCGCTATAGACCAGCAGGGTTGAGGTCCGAAATTTCGAGACCTCAGGGACTATGCTACCCATTTGTTCCACAACTCTGAACTTAGGGGTAGCTTCAGAGTCCGCGTCAGTAGGGCATCCCGCCCCTACTGCGCTCCTGCATTTCCCGACCCCTCAGTGGTCGATGCAGAACTCATGCGTCTCGCACGCTGGTTCTTGCCATCGCCCTTTTGGTAGGAAGTCCTCTTGCTGGGCGTCTTCGCCCCAGCAGGGACCCTGGCATAGCAGCGAGCCAATAGATGGCCGCGCTTGCCGCATTTATAACAGACAACGTCTGCATTGCCTAACTTCATAGGAATGGCATCTGGCCTCTCGGCCGACGGCTTATACCAAGCTGTCGCCGAGGCACTCTTCTAGGATTCCTCCTCAACCAAGGCAATTTGAATTGCCGCTTCCATCGTCGACGGCACCTTTCTGAAAAGGGCCTGTCGCGATGGGCCATGCCGTAGACCGTTCATAAACGTGGGCACCTTAATGCGCTCCGGAATCGGACCTAAGGTAATGGACGCCGACAGCGAACGCATCTCTTTCACGTACTACTACAGAGATCGCATCGCCTGTCACGCTCCAAAGAAGCACGCCTGAAGCAACACCTCGTTGTTCGGCGGCTGGTACATGGCGCGTATCTTTGTCGTAAAGATCGCCCATCAAGGAAACGCCTTAACGTATGTCATAAGTGCTGAGTAAGCCCTCTCTGAGGCCTTATCACGCAGGTGCGAAATGGCGAACGACACCATCCGGCTGTCGTCCTCGATGAGCTGCGCGACACCGCAATGCCCCACGGCTAAGCCAGTGGACAATCGTGTGAGCTGCAGTTCCATCGACTTTGGGTGGGTCCCCTGAGTGGGCATTGGATGATGCGGCCGGGCAGAGAGCTCTCAATAGTCCTGATGAAAGCCTCTCTTCGACGGATTCATAAGTGCTGAGTAAGCCCTATCTGAGGTCTTATCACGCAGGTGCGATATGGCGAACGACACCATCCGGCTGTCGTCCTCGATAAGCTGCGCGACACCGCAATGCCCCACGGCTAAGCCAGTGGACAATCGTGTGAGCTGCAGTTCCATCGACCTTACGTGGGTCCATCCGAGTGGGCATTGAATAATGCGGCCGGGTAGAGACCTCCCAATAGTCCCCATGAAAGCCTCTCTTCGAGCCTGCTCACGCCTCAGCTCATCGTGCGCACTTATCAAGTAGGAAGCAGTTTTCCGACTGATTTGTATTTTATTTAATCAAATATAAACCATTTTGACCCAATCAATAGATGCCATCTCTGTAGATGTGCATCTCTAACTGGCGGGCGTATTTATTCTAAACACGTCATCACGCAGATGACGTCAGTCCTTGACGTCATTTAATTTAATGTGAATACACCTGTGAGCAACACATACACAAGGGTGGATCAATATGTGAACCTCACCCGGAGTGACAGGTCAATTACCATTACCCGACTCAATTGATCTACCCGTTTAGTAAACTTAGCGGGTGTGTAAAATAAGGCAGTCAGACCGTTACACTTCTTCTTAAAGTCACGTTCATTTTTAATTAGGTATAACCACTTTCTTTTAATTGAACTTTAAATCGTGATAGCGTAGTCTTGACCGCGTGCAAAAGACTGCACCGCATCCTCAAGCTGCCCTCGGCTGAAAACTCGATCTCTGGAGGAGGAAATTGTTATTGTGTGGTGATGGTGGGGCACAGGTAATGACAATCCAGACGTGAATGGTGCGGGAGAAGAAGTCATGATAGTGATGGGTCAGTGTCTAATTCGCGTACCGGACACACGTCAGCGGAAGCTTGGTATACTTGGAAAGAGCTTTACCAAGGGAGTGGGGTCAGGGTTTTGAGACAGATCGAGAAGCTTTCTTCGAAAAGTCAACCTGGCACAGCTTGCATGTGGTTGTAAGTGAAAGGATTAAAGCCAGTTTATTGGAACACTATCGTAGTGGAACAGCCGACTCGTACCTGAACAACAACTTAAGAGGTGCGAACTTGAAAATCCTTCGCTTGAGCACGTAAAGAGAGCCTGCACCACACGTTTAAGACAGTGATAACACCTGCACAATCAATGAAGTTGATGACAAGTAAAAAGGATCCGAAATGGTTATGGCCAGAACGCTACTCATATTGGTTGGTGTAAGTGACGTGTGTGGCGGTGCTAAGTCACTTGTGTTGTATAATGTGGTACTGTATGCTTCAAGCGCGCTGCGCACCAACATGATGGCTAAATATGATCACATGCGTACGGATATTTGCGCCAGATCAGAAGAATTATCCCATTCTGCTCAGTCTGTGAAATATGACATGAGAAGCGCAAAGGCGGTTGGTAAAGACGTCGTGGCAAGCATCATGAACCACTCGTTACGGGCAGATACTCGGAAGCGTTACTCATGTCAAAAGATTGACATATCGCGCTGTATTGCAGAAACAAAAGAGTAAAGAATGAAAAAAGCCGTGCGAAAGAAAATTTTACACTTGCTGTGCGGAATACAGGAACAAGTCGGCGAGGCATGCAAATTCTCAAGCCGTCACTTGGCAAGTGATGAAAGTATCCTCGAAGATGCAAGGACGTACAAAATGGATCGACGTGTAATTATGTCGCACGATAATTATAATTAGTGTTGAGTATTACTGGAGAGCAACTAACTGTGGTGCATGCGGCATCAGATCACGTTAACCCTTAAGCAGGTTGCTACCCAGCTTTCAAGATAATTGTGTAAGATTATCCCAAGTAGACCCTCATGTAGGCACGTTTTAAGTACTTTCATTTGCGACTTGGTCATTTGGGGCACGGTGTAATTGAGCGCATTATACAGATTCCTGCGTAGGTACTCTTATGGCGGACAAAGTAAGGTCTGTTTGCGTGACGTGTGCGCCAAGGGAAGTAGACAAAGGTGTGCAGGCTCGGGTTGAAACGCACCAGTAGATCGAGTGGGCGGAGTCATATGCAGCAATTTTAATAACCGAGGCCCCAAAGTATTGGCTTGGCAACCGATATCTGGTCAACTTTATTGATCACAATTCTAATTACTGTCGGATTTTTCTTGCGAAAACGAAGGATCAAGCGGCGAAGAAGTTCAATTTTATTTTTTCGAGAAACGATTTAAGTGTCGTATACACAGACGGCGCAAGTGAATACGTAAATGTGGATCTATTCTGCAAGCAAGTCAGAGTGATACGTCAACAACCAAGTGAGGCACGTAATTAAGCGTCTAATGGCAAGGCTGAGCGGATGCATCGTGCCGTTCTGAACATGGCATGATGTATGGTGTTTGCAATAGATTTGCCGCTATTTTACTGGAAAGATGATGTAGAGTATTCTACATACGTCTCAATCGTAGCTTAATTAGGTCAAATACAAGCAGAGCTTCACCAATCGAAGTTTTGACAGGTCAAGTACCGGATTCGCGTGTTTAAATCGCTGTGAACTGTGTATCGCGACCCGCGCAAGACCTCGTTGCACCATTGAACACAAGTTCGTACAATTTTAGGAAAAAGTGACGTGACGAAAGGTTATAAAGTATACCTTTAAAGGAGTATGAAGTTATCATAACACAGCACGTCGCGAAAAACGGGACACTCCCACAAGAACAGAATCAGCTGCGGCAAAGCAATATAGCAGAAAGCAGATACGATGAATGTATCCAGTCAGAAGGAGCGGACGAGCGAGACTCCTAATAAATGTCGAAGAGGCAGGAATCATGGCGTGTAAGAAAATGTATCTGCCAAACGAAGTTGTTGACGAGGTACCGCATGTTAATGTTAAGCGAAAGAATAATAGCAAGGCTTGATCGAAACCGAGACATATTACGTGAGCAGTAATGAAACAGTTGGGGGATGCTAAAGAACAAAACGAGAATATGTGACGTGGCGTATCATGTCTATGAGCCGGACTAAAGGAGCTATAACAAGGCCATGAAAATTACAAGGCGCGACGGTTGAATAGATGCAATTTATAAAAAATTAACGGCGCTCGAGAGCAATGGTGTCTGGACGATAATTTTTCGGCCCGAGGATTGCAAGATCTATACAGCAAGTGGGTATACAAAACAAAAACCGACACGAATGGAAATGCATTACGCCTGAAAGCAATTCTTGTCGCTTGTGGCAACGAACAGGTATTTGGCGTTGACTATTGACATGTTGCCGCGATTATGGAGATGAGTACTGTGAAAATGATTTTAGCTCTGGCTGTTACATAGGGCGTACCCGCCAAACATCTTGATATCTCAAACGCTTACGTAAAGGTAATAAGGAAGAGCATTTGGATATAAATCCAAGCGTCCCGATCGGAAAAGATTTGTGAAGAAAAATTGCGATCATTCCGTGTGCAGAGCCCAAAGAAACTCGATTTTTGGCCGCAAAGAAAAGCCTGCATAGATTAAAACAGGCGGGGCGACTTTGAAGCCAATTGCTTCACTCAAATTTAATTAATGTCGGCCCCATTTAACTTATTACGGACATGTGCGTGTTTAACAAGCGTAATATTAGTGACGTGGTCGTGATAGGCGTCTACGTTGACGACCTTCTTGTGTCCAATTCTGAGACGATGAACCAATTTTATGTGAGAATGCAGTCGTTATCGATAAAGAATCTCAGTCATGGTACCAAATTTCTAGGCATGCGAAATAATCATGGAGAAGATTTCGACAAAAAATTATACCAAAAGAATCAATCAACGATTTGACGCAATTTCGGATTAAAGAGGCGAATAAGACGCGTGTATGTATAATGAATGATTGCTACGATTGGCAATTGGTGGAAGGGGAGCTGCTTGTGCAGGTCGAGTAGAGAGGTAAACCTTATGTTATGAAGGCTTAATCTCTTATCGTTACGCCGCTGTTGATTGCTAGTTGCACACGACCGGGTATCGCATTCATGTTATACAAGGCGACCAGACAGATGCACGCCGCGGATGTGCGATCGGGAGGTGGCGAGCAAGAGTGGCTCACTATCAAAAAGGAACTAGGACATTTAAGCTGTCAATGAAGAGCATGGTAAATAATCCAATTTATTTGAACTCGCGTCGTTCAAAGATGCAGATTTTGCGGCGGATATGTATGATCGGAAGTCACTTACTGAAGGTGTAATTCCTTAAGTGGTATGCTTTTGAGTTGGATTTGCAAGAAGCAGGGCGAGGTATCATTATTGTCATTAAAAGCGGAGTTTTTGTGACTGCATCTGAAAATGCTCGTGAGTTGCTAGAAATTCGAGAGATGCTAAACAATGCTATTGTGTTGATTAAAGTGCCGATGTCAGTGTACTTAGCTAATTGAGCGTATTTAATACTGTCATCGCGACATTGGCAATTGCGTCGAATGTTGCTGTCAACATCGTTTGGCGTGAGTAAGAAGTTAATATTCATCCAAGGAAGTTAGATATTGACGTGGCTCTTTGATGCTGTGTATGTAGAGACAGAATGCATTCATCACGAAGATATTTGATGCCGATAGCACCTATTGACTCCGTCACCCTGAGACGGAGTCATGAACGCCCGAGATTCCTCGTCTATGTAGTGCCCGTTCTAGTTATGGCTAATATAGTCTTGAGAGACATCGCTTTTTGCCGCAACACTTTATTCTCTCGAGGACACAGATCATGAAAGTGCCTTCTTTACCTCAATATATTTTTTCTACAAGAAGTATCGAATATCGCTTCTTGTCATTAGATCCAGGCACGTCAGGATAGGATGACGTCAATTCTGACTGAACGGTCGATGAGTTTGGACCAAAGAGAACTGAGGAGATTCAGGTAATATACGTTGCTTTTTAACGCAATTTTCTTCGGCCATTCGAGTCTATAATTTATTGTGCGCGTAAACTACTGCACACTGTCGGTCCTAGGCGCCGACACTTGCAATCGCAGGCATTTAGTCTTTTGAGCATGATGGCAAGAAACCCCACTGGAGATGCCTTATAAATATTAACTTTTCATTTTCGCGAATTTCTGTCTTTGTGACAGCCGTAGCCAATTTTGTTATTGTTTCCCTTCGAATGTTTACTCACTGTAGGCGGGATGCTTCTAAAACGGCATCGCACGACAAGCATACACCTTTAACCACAGCGAGAAAAAGGTTTGACCGTCTTCTCTCACGTGCAGTGAGGTAGCTGGTGAGCGCCTTAGCAACCTCAGACAACGAACTTTGCACCTTAGAACAGGTGTCGTCACGGTAGCGGTTGCCCGTCTTCTCGTGCGCACTTGCTATCTGGGAAGTAAGTTTATGACCTATTTATATTTGATAGAATTGAACGTACAATCTTTTTATCTAATGTAATGATGCCATTTATGTAAATCCGCTATCGGAACCAACCCGTGAAGCGTAGCCGGGCGATATTTTTTAGCCGCCCTACGTAGAAAACGTCGGGTGAAGTAGAGAATATCCAGTGTGTAGACGTCGCCGATCGCCTTAAGAACCTTGAATGGTCCGATGAAGCGCGGCGCGAGTTTACTCGCGCTTAAATTGCTGCTAAATCCCTTAGCCTGCTCTCGACAATAATACACGATCATCTTTCTGGAACTTGCTCATGTTTTTCCTACCATGTTTTCTGCATTCTCTTCCTGTTTATCGACTGCAGGCTGCCGTGCATCACGTACAAACCGGCTGATGGCTTGACGTTGGAGGATACAACCCGACACAATCATGTCATCAAGGTGTCGCGCCGACTTAATCGGCGCGTAGTTCACAGTATGCGAACGCGTACCCGAAGACTCCGACACAGCCATGTCATCATTTGGTCGCGCCGACTTGATCGGCGCGTATTTGGCAGTATGTGAGCACGTACCCGAAGTCGGGTCAATAAGTGTCTGCGCAAAAAAAACATCGAGATAACGGGGAAGCCACGCCACGTGGATTCAAGACAGCAGACTTGCCTTGGATCGGGTGGCTATACTCGCGCTCAAAATACCGTGGGCTGGACTTGATCGTTGCCCCACCCAGAGTGGAGCCACGAGGCGTCGTGGGGCGACCCACGGCAAGAAGAGTAGGAACTCGAGGATGTCGAGCCGAATTCACAAAATGGCGTCAACCCTATTGACGCGTGTACAGCATTGTTGAGTGCGAACTCACCAAGTGGTCAAAAATGCACTCCGACTCGTGAACGATGTAGCACAACGCCAAAAAACATCTTCGAGGACTCTATTCACGCGCTCTGTTCGCCAATCCGTTCCCAGATGGTCCCGATTGACATCTGCAGCTTTGTCACGTGAAGGTCGAACAGTGACGTCTAAAATGCGGATGCGAATCTGGGATCACGGTCCGAAACAAAAATTTTCGGCAAGCCGTGATGGCGAAACACAGCGTCAATGAAGTGCACCGCTGTCTCTTCCGCGGTGATCATAGTGTGAACAGGCACCAGGTGTGTCGTCTTGCTGAATCTGTCGACAACACCGACGATAAAATCCATCGAAACTGAAGGCCAAGCTTTAGCTGCAATCGGCAACGGTCGCAGGGAGCCTGCGACGAAGGAGGTGGCTTCACCCGTTGGCATTTTTCGCATGTACGAATCCAGTTGCGTACCCACTTGTACATGTGAGGCCAGAAACAGTCACGAGACACAGCCGCGAAAGTCTTTTCGCGGCCTAAGTGGTCACCAGCTGAGGCATCATGATACTCGTGAAGGATCCAGCACGCAAATCCGAGTCTTTGGTGATTACCGTTCGAGAAGCATTGAAGTGGTCGATGCTGTATAGATGCAGGTCACCGTCTAAACTGTATCGCTGAATTTGATCACGCTTGGTTTGTGACAGGGCTCCCAATGCATCAACACTGAGAGCGCGCGGATAAGCGACAACATTCGCGGAATCGGGATCATTCTCGCAAGCAGCCCTATTCCATCGAATAAGCACAGTTTGAGAGTGATTCGAGTTCAATTCAGCGATATACACATCGCACATCGATCATCCTCTTCATTGTCGCCAGTCGCCTGGCGACTCAGCGCGGTCCGAGGATCGTAGTCGGGACGTTGTGACAGAGCATCAGCACGAATATTGGTCCTGCCCGGTTTGTAATAAACGACAAAGCTGTAATCGGAATAGAAAGACAGCCACCTTGCCACCCGTTGAGACAAGTGTGGAGTCTTCATCGCTGTGCGCAGCGATGCATGATCAGTATACAAAGCAAATGTGCGTTTCCCAAGCAGGTGCACACGGAACTTGATGAGTGCGCACGCATTGCTACCAACCCCTAACATGAACTGGATAGATGTTCTCTGTTGACTAAATCTGTCGTGACTGATTACTCACGACTCGTTCACGGCTCTCTCATCAAATTGCATGAGGGCGAAACCAATTTCGAAGCCGCAAGTATCGCATACCACATGGAATGGCTTGGTGTCGTCCGGAAGGACCAACAACTGGCGCTAAAGCCAGGCTCTATTTCACTGAATCGAAGGATGCCACGATCACGTGGTGTCTTCTTTTTAAAGTGATGTCAAAGGCTGTATAGAACCGGCATAATTCTTCAGATACTAGTGCAAGTATTAGGCCAAGCCGAGCAACTGACACAACTCCGTAGGGTTCTTGAGCGTAAGCCAGGAACAGATTGACGACACCATCTCTGGATCAGCTCGAGCTCCCGACTTACTCACAAAGCAACCGAGCACCGGAATTTCCAGTGCACAGAAGATGCACTTGTTAAGATTTGCATACAACTTGTTGTCTCGCATGACTTAAATTACCTGCTTCAAGTGCCGACGGTGAACTTGAACATCGCTGAGGTTGTTATCACCGCGACTATGGACAAAGATGTCATCGAAATGACTAGGAGCGGAGTCTTGGAGTGGTCTCAACACTTGTGACACCATGCGATTAAAGTGGCCGGCACATTCTTCAACCCTTGTGGCATCACTAGCCATTCCCATAGCATGCCGCTCGAGGTACTCACGCTGTGAGTGGTATGTCGCTCGGTCGCATCAGGATTTGGTAGAAGCCATCGATCAGATCGATAACACTGAAGATGACGCTGGAATTTAACACCATGACCTTCTTGGAAATAGGCATTTGCACAGGAAAAGTGGCATTATTTAGCTTATTAAACGCATGCACTATCTGACAGCCTCCCGTACCCTTCTTCACGCAGAAGATTAAATTATTTTGCTCTTTCCCAACCGACGTCTCGAATGTGGCAAGTTACTCTCGCGTACATGACCCGCCTTTTGGCGGCCTTCGAAGAATTTGTTAATAGCCTCGATTTGATCTCAAGGCAACGGCCACTACCGTGTCGCGCAATACTTCGAATTTGGCACGAGATCAATTTCGTTCCGAACACCACGATCAGCAGGAACTTCAGCCGGAAGCGTGTCCGGGAATACGTCGGCATAATCACAAGCAATTTCGTAGACAGGTATACCAGCTATCGTAGAGCCTCCCATAACTGCGATGCAAATCGGTCTTTACGCGCTGACTTTCACTCAGCGCTTCTAAGTCGAGTCATTGCTCTTCGTTTGTCGCGGTAACCGCCTCATTAATGATCAAATACACCTGTCTCAAAGTGCCTCCTTTAAGGTCACGAGGGAATTGCTTCCAGGAGAGTCCTGGAAGGCGTGTAATCGGGTGCGTGTCACGCGGTGAACTCGAGACTTCAATCTGTTGGCGCCTTTGCGGAATCTCTTCCACGTAAACGATAGTGCGGACACATTCCAACGCTGAATTCTCGTTGCTTGTTTCCTCGTCGTGCTTCGAGTCTATAGTCAAAGCTGGCGAACTGCAGTCAGGTGATGAACTCTCATTCCCCCTCTTATTCACTGGATGTCTTCATCCATGATGCCGTGAACACGTAACAAGAGAAACTCATGCTCGACCGTCGTCACTTGATGCAAGATCTCCTTCTCGGCAGCCGTAAACCCGTGTGAAAGTCCCTGCTCGACCACAAATTGCCCATGTGGGAACCTTGGCTCGACCACAGTGAATGATGATGGGAACCTCGTTCAACCATCATGTTCTCGCGTGGGGACTCCTGTCCGTCCGCTTCGTACTCGTGTGTGAGCCCCTGCTTAACAACGAGGGTGCAGATGGGAACCCCGATTTAACCATGCATGCACGTGTTGCCCAACTTCATTGGACTGGCATCCAACCTTTCGGCCGACGGCTTATACCTAGCGTCGCTGAGGCACTGTTGAAGGACTGCTCCTCAAATATGGCAATTTGGATTACCTCGTCCATCATCGACGGCACCTTTCAAAAAAGTATCAGTCGCGATGGGACGTGCCGCAGTCCGTTCATGAACGTGGGCACCTTAATGTGTTCCGGATTCACTAAGCTTCAAGAGCTTGTACGACTCATTGATTTATTAATCTATAGAACTAAGTGACTCTTAGAGTCAATAAGTCTTCCTCTGACTTACGGAGCAAGGTAGCTCCGCTTCAGCGACAGTCACTCGAACAATTCTAACTAAATCGCTTAGCGAATGTACAGCAAGATCGTTAACGCCATCTGTAGGGGTAATTTTACTGGCACGGTAAGAATGAACAACTGCACAATATCTTTCCGTCAAGTACTCACAGGCGTATCTGGATGGGTACGCCTCTGAGTGTAACGGGCTAAAGTGCCTAATGTTATACACCCGTTAAAAACACTTAACGGGGAATCAATTACTTCATGTGAATTCATTTGAGCTGTTACTATGGTGAGGATCACATAGTGACCCACCCTTGCGTATGTGATGCACGTAGGCGCACTCACAGTAAAAGGGATGACGTCCAGCGTTATCCGCGAGCTGAGGTATGTAGAACACTGCTCGCCACAAAGGGATGCACATCTACAGAGATTGCATCTATTCATTGGTTATAAAGGTTAAATATTTGATTCTATATTTAAGAAAAATAAATCATTCTTAGATCTACTTCCTAAATAACAAGTGCGCACGAGAAGACGGGCAACCGTTTCCGTGACGACACTTGGTCTTAGGTACAAAGCTCGTGTGTGTGGTCGCTTAGGCGCCCACCAACTACCTCGCTGCCGTTAGAGAAGACGGTCAAACCAATTTCTCGCTATGCTTGAAGGTGTGTGCTTGTAGTGTGAGGCCGCTCCAGAAGAGCGCCCGTCTACACTTGGTAAACCTGTAGCCTTCCCACGACCCGCCTTTCTGGGCGTGTCAGTGAGGATCGCTTTAATATTGATTAACCTACCTTTCCGAACATCATCGAAGGTGGCTGAGCACTTGGCGCAGGGACTTGTGAGCAAGCCCTGGCCAGGCTCTTAGGCAGTCCTCCTGAGATATGTTGCTCAGTTGGAGCAGTTTGAGGCATTGTGATCGGATAGCGAATGCCCGCGCACGAGGCACATGGCCATGCTGATGCGGAGTTCGTTATAATGACTCAGGATGAGCTTAGGCGTGAGCAGACGTCGCATTTGCGCGGTAGCCTTCATATTGGGCATTCTCGGAGCTATGGCGGACAATAAGGCATTCCCTTCATGGGCGATTTTTAAGACAAAGAATCGCGCCATGCATCAGCCGTCGAAAAACGAAGTGTTGCTTCAGGCGCACTTCTTTGGAGCGCGACAGGCAAAGCTATCCCTGCAACAATTCGTGCAGGAGATGCGCTCGCAATCGACATCCATTACTGTGGGTCCGACACCTGGACGCTTATAAGATCCAAAGGAAAACTGAACTATATTTACCTATTTAAATCTAAAACCATACCCTATCTAATTTAAAAAAAGTTCGGCCGCCAAACTTATATCTGGTGGCTGCCACATGTGTTACCACATAATAAATAAGATCTTAGTAATTGACTATTTTACATAGGACAAAAAGGTATTTACCCATAAAGTAAATGTACCACAATAACGGTTCAACAAGCGATGTGTACCCTCTCCCATCAGACTGTTGACACCTTGTGAGAACATTCGTTTCGTTTCCTTTTTTGAGGTTGGAGCATAAGCAATTAATCGTTTGGTTGTGTTCTGCATTCCTTTGCCTAATGACAACAAAGCGTGAGTCACCGGCTCCCATCTACTCCCCAGACAATGAGTTGCAGGTGGACTATTTAAGTCACACTCCGTCGGAGAAGAGGCAGAAGAGCCTCGCTCATATACGCCTCGGCATGTAGACGAGGCTCGTCGGGCTCCAAATCCGTTCCCAGAACGTCGTGTCGCTGACGTTTTAGCTACATTTTACCGGACGCTGGACCCTGAGTCCAATATCATCACGAATAGGAATAGGCTCATCGTCGGGTTGCAGAGCTTGCGAAAGCTTCACTCCACTTAGTGCGGAAGAGCGTCTCAAAGAGATCCCGGGTCGCAGCTTGACCATCTGGACCTCCGGACCAAAGACGAAACGCCAGAGAAAATCACTGCTCGCGACGCTCTCCATAAGCGATACCTTACGCCGAAGGTAAGGACACGAGGTCAGTTTCTGACGCGTTTGCGTGATCATGCCCGTGGGGCTTCGGTGACCTCAATGAGGAAAATTACGATTGTTCTGTTTTTAAACGAACCAAAAAGCGAAAACGACGTTTCGCTTGAGAACTGGGTCCAACGAACCCGCCGCCTCCGCAACATCTGGTTATACGAGAGTTTACGGATGTGGCTGATGTTCGTTTGGAACGGAAGCTTTGCTTCGATTTCGCCAAGCTCAAGATAAAGGCCAGTTACATTTGGCATTTATGCCACAAAACGAGGATTTTTCCAGCCACTATTTCAGTGCTTCAATTGACGTGCAACCATCGATCGAAACCGCACTGAGGCTATAAATCACCTACCACCTTTTCCCACTTTAGCGGTGGGAAGCGTCGTTTGACTCAAGTTGAACCTGAGCTTGGCGCTCAAAACATTTAACGGTGAACGTGCAATCTTGCCGTTGATCTATCTCAAACTCCTAAGAGTTTGGAAGAGAGATACCCTAGCCATTTCACCAGAAACTGGTAACAGCTTACAGAGCCGTATTTATTGGTGGTGGCTCAAGCTTTACAAATGGGTCATCACATACGATTGCACATGCGAAACCTGCCAATGGATAAACCTTCGGCTCACGCTGCTGCACCACTAGCAAGTCTGCCCGTACCCGCCGGGTGGTGGACGTCTATTAGTATGGATTTTGTTTTCGGCCTACCAAAAAATTCGGCCGGTAACACCGGCAAAGTGGCCTTTTTGACCGATTGAGCAAAATGGCTCGTTTAGCGGCTGTGCCGGATACCGTCGATGGAGAAGGTACAGCAAGGCTGTTCATCGATCGCGTGTTTCGACAACAGGGTTTGCCTGTGGCAATCCCTCTAAACAAGGCTGCTGACGTTTCAGCATTGGAAGAAAATTTTGGACCACCTCAAAAGAGCTCTAAACCTGAGCAAGGCCCTCGCGAAGAAGTTGCACCTCGTGCTTTAGGGCATCAAATTCTTCCGCCGAGGTTTTGGCCCCCCGCCCGCGCTGCTTGATGCACGAGGGACCCGGTCAGTTTCAGGTGGAGAAACTTTGAAGTGACGTCGTCGTACGAACCAATCATTAAGCTTTTTATAAACATGTACAAAGCGCCATTTATTATTTGACTTTTTGACACAAATTGTCAGTGAGATTTGCTCGCTCGTACCATTCCAGCCTCGTGCTTAGCACGGAAGATATCGTCAATGCCGTCACACTGTTCCTTTGGTAAAGGCCACTTTCGAGTACACAGTGCTTGATTCCAGGAACCAAGTCAATTTCATGACGGACACCTCTGTCCGGGGGTAAAACAGATGGTGGATTGGTACATACCACATCTTGGAATTCCTTAATGAAAAAATAAAATGGTCCGCAGGATCTCAAAGGATCGATGATTCACTCCGCGAACTAAGCGCAGCTTTTGTGTCCTCCAGGACAGCTTTGTCCAGAAGTGACAATGAGTTTTATTTAATCATAGGTCGAATGACCACCATCTCAGATAAGTCATTAGCCTTTAGTGCTCGACCGCACTCATCAATAGGCATTTCGTCTAGCTCTAAAATAATATCTAACGAAGGGATTGCCGCAAGGCTAACTTCTCTCTCGATGTTACCGGTTATACCATTTACAAGCGTGTGTAATTGCTCACTCGTATCACTTTGTGAGGGTATAAACGGTTACCGTTATACCATTTACAAGCGTGTGTAATTGCTCACTCGTATCACTTTGTGAGGGTATAAACGATTCGCGTCTTCCCTGTCTTGGAGTAGAGACAATACGCCTTTTAGAGGCCGGGACATTCACGTCCCCAAATATTTTCGCCTGGATTGGTTCTATACCAGAGATGGTGTCTAATTCGACATCCGGCAAGGAGTTAGGTAACTCAACTTCCTTGTCTAGCGTTCGTTTACGTGTCACTTCACGTGCAATAGAAGGGTTTCACCCGAAATGCCCTGGCGAATCGCCAATAGTGTCACTACTGACACTCAGTGGGGTACCTCGGCCGACCACACTCGGTGGACTTAGACGTGCCACTCCATGTGTCTCAGGGATGTTACACTCTAATGACTCGGCCTTAGGCCTGAAATGCTTTCAGCAGTCAGCGAATCGTTATTGCAACGATTGTCATTCGACGGAGTAGGTGCCGTTCCACCCCCTCTTTATTTTTCTGAATCGGGCACAGAATTAATGTGTTTAACATTGGAGTTTGTAAAACTCAAATATTCCAATGTCTAACACACTGACATATTCAGTCAGTGATTCGCGCCAATAGCGCGTTTGTTGCCTAGAAAGGTGGGTCGTGACTCCAGAAATTTGCTAGGATCTATGCGCGTGGCGCCTAAGGTGTTCGATCTCCAATCAATCCATGACTCATGGCGTTCAAGCTAGGCCATAACAATTTCAAATCAAGGACGAGGCAGCATTCCACACTAGAGACTTCATACCTAAGTTCAATGGAACGTTAGGAACAGTGACACGAGTCCCAGTCGCTAAGCGAAGAGTGATTGCATCACTTTCATCCACTGTAAGGGCCTCAACATAGAGTTGAGTTCCCTCAAGGGAATGACGTAGAGCATAATTTCAAGACGCCCCTATGTCAATTAAAATTGACCATGGCTTATCAAAGCCCTTCAGAGTCGCCGGAGCGACTTACAAGCCGGGCTTGTACTCACGCCCCGTGCCATTACGCACCGAGCTAATTAGGGCCAGGTCCTGTTTACTCTCACCTCCTAGAGGTCAACAGAGCCTAGGTTTTCCTCAGTAGGGCGCCCGGCACCTACTGGGTATCGACCTTTGCCACCGTGCTAGATTTCTGGTATAGGTCGTAATTGGTACTCTTTCGAGCTTTACATGTTATTGCGCAGAGGACAGGCCGGACGTAAATATTTCATGCTTCCGCACATATAACATCTACGGATGTTTTGTGCTGTTCCACAGCTTGAAGAGCTTATTCTGGCTAAGACCAACGCGCCCATTGAGACCATAAAGATTGTTACGACAATTACTTCTTGTACCAGGTATTGATTCATAGATGCAATGATAGTTCTCAACTCCTGAACATAGTCTCCTAGAGTTTGTTTACCCTGTCGAGTCGCTATGCGCCGTGATCGCATGCGAAAAGTCTGATCAGGCGGTGCAAACATGCTGGTCATTTGCTCTTTCAGCAAATCTCATTAGGGAGAAGCGTCATTTATGGACGTACTGCACGAGAGTGCCCCCATCATGGCTCTACCTCCAAGCTTGAAAATGGCCATAGCTCTGTGAAGAGCAAACAAGGCGGAGTCAATGGACATTTCCATCTGCTTTATCCAAAAAGGGAGGTTTACTCCCTCTATTTCTTCAAATGTCTTCACATTAACAACTAGAGAGGGTAAATTAGTTCTATAGAATTAAGTGACTCCTTGAGTCAATAAGTCTTCCTCTGACTTACGGAGCAGTGTAGCTCCGCTGCACCTGGTAGCACTCGTAGTCTATCTACGCTGAGTCTTTATAAGACTAAGCCTCTGATATACGGAAAAGGCGAAAAGGGCAGCGTTTGAGAAGCCCAAAACATTGTATGAGCTTGAACATATTGAGTTCGTAATGTCCCAGAGCCAGAGGGCTCTAGACGCAAGGCTTGAAGCCTTCATGCGTTACGAGTCATCTCTTATCGGATAGGCCCAGGACCACTTGGCGGCATCTATGCCAACTCGGTACATTTCTGTACCAGGTTCAGAGCCTAAGGCCCGCCAGCTGCATATGTTACTCATAATAAATGGAATTTTAGGAATTACCTATTTTAAAGATCAAAAGGTTATTTTACCCAATAAAGTAAATGTACCACAACAACGGTCCAACCATTTCCGCTTTTTGCGACATTAGCGACGTGTGATAATTATATATGTGATGCAAATACTGAACTGGTGGTTCGAGCGAGAATAACATGAAAAAAAACACATAAATAATCCGAGTATTATCTGCTTTAGAGTCGAAAAGACTTCGAAATAATTTTCAAGTTGAAGTGGTTTCTGTGTACTTTACCTCAATATTATGTAACTTACGCTACGCTGCCACAAGCTCTCCCCCTTCGAAGAGATACGAACGACGGAAGTGACACTTTGAACGCGTGACGCACTCTTTCCATGGACGAGACAGCACAGCGCAGTCTACTGCTATGGGTACATAATTTTTACCTCGCCCTTCTTCCTCCCTGCTCCTTCTCATTACTAAATTATCGATTTGACCTATTTCATTTGGGAAATGCTTCTCAATTGCGAAGGTACAAAGCTTCCAGTCAAAGCTAGCGACAGATGAACACATTCGAAGCATTTCGGATCTGTGTGACGGTGTCTTTCTTTCCAAGATCATGCACCATATGTACGTGAAAGACATCAGAGCTATCGCAGTGTGACTCATATTATTGTTTTAATCTGATTTAGCGATCCCGAGTACATCAAATTGGAGCAAATTTGTAAAAAGCCATCTGACAATTGGGCGCTCAAGTCTCAAAATCTCAAGACCCTGTTACGTGCTGTAGAAATGTTTTATATTGACGAATTAGGACAAATTTGCCACGCGAATGAGTTAGTCGATCCTTTATTAATCGCGAAAGAGAACGATTTTCATGAAGTCTCAAAGCTGACAGAACTCTTGCTTGGTTGCGCTGTTCAATGCCCCAATAAATCTGAATACATTCATCCAATTATGCAAATGGGCGCGTCCGAACAGGCCAGTTTAATGCATGCTATTGAGAAGCTCATGCATCGAATCCAGCCCCTGTCTCCTTCTCGAATTTCCATGGCCCGCGATTCCTCCTTTGATGGTATGACTTCACCCAACTTGTCAGCTCCCGCCTCTGCAGCGGTGTCAGGCGATACATCTGAAGCATTAGCTACACAATTGGCTCAGGCACTAGAGCGAAATGCCTTGATAGAGCTCCGATATTTAGACATGGAGCGCGAAAAGCGCGAGCTGACCGAGCGCTTTGAGCGCACGCTAACAGAGAATCGTGAATTGGCCGAGAAGTACACAATATTGGAATTTGAACGTGACCAGCTTCGCAGTGAGCGTCAAAACACTTTAACTCGGGACAATAAAAAGATTCAACAGATTGTCGATAATGAGGTACATGCTTTGCAGTTGCAAATGGAGGAGAAAGATTTGGAATTGAATCGCGTCAAACGAGAGTCAGGAGAACGTTTGATGATGCTGGAGAATGAAGTTCGTCGCCAAGCCGATGAAATTGACATTTCTCGCTCGAAGCTCGGGACTTTGAATAAACTCGAAGCAAGTGTATCCAAGTATAAAAAGAAACTCGAAGAAATGAATTCGTTACGGGCTCAAGTGCGTGAGCTCGAGATGCTGAATGCGCAGTACTTGGACAAAGTAGTGGACTTGGAAAGCACAATTAAAACCATGCCTGGACTGAAAAATCTCGTTGAGAAGTACAAGAATCAAGTAGTAGAACTCGAAACTGCAAACGTCCAAGCCAGTTCGAATGTTAGCGTGAAGGAGCTTAAGATACGGAGACTGCAAGAAGAGCTTGAAAATGCACTTGGTGGCAAAGAGTTCTTAGAATCTCAAGTGGAAGAATTACGTACGCAATTGTCGAATATGCAGTACGGTGAAAGCACTGACGATGGAATGGCTGCTGGCGAGAGCAGTGCCGTTAATGGAGGTGGTTTAAGTGCTGATATGCTACTTGGTCGCGACTCTGTGAGTGGGTTCAGAGAGCGCGTGGCTCGCCTCGAGCGCGAGAATGCCGAGTTAAAAAGTGGCAATGCCGACGCTGGACAAGCCGAGTTGGCAAACGATCTCGACATGGCCATGAAAGCGAAAGAATCGCTTCAAGTGTCTCTTTTCCAAATGCAGAAACAAAACGACCAATTGTCGGAAGATTTGCGCAATACGCGGATTCAAAGCGAACGGCAGCAACAATTGCTGGCGCGGCTACAGCAGGCCCAAGAATCTCAAGTTATGCCGCAAATGCAGTCCCAATGGCAAGCTGCTCCTGACGGACCAGAGCCTATGCAAGTTTCAAATGATTCAAGGGCCCGGGACGGTGTCGTTAGCGCCGAAATGGCGTGTTTAGTGACCCCCGCTGCGCTTGAATCTGGCCATGTGGTGCGACCAGGAGGAACCATGCAAGCGCCAGTGCTTGCTTCTGGCTCCGTGTTAGTGACAAGCAGTAACAATGCGCTCTCGACGGCGCAGATTGCTGAATACCAGGACAAATTGGATAAATTGGTACGTACTTGCTTTGAAAAATTGGTGAATTCAAATGATGTTTTACTTGATCTTCGATCTGAAAACAATAGGAAGTCGAAGCTGAAGCGGTCGATTCGTTGCGGGCGACGGTGTCGGAGTTAACAAAACGATTAAAAGAGAAAGAATCTTCGATCAATGAACTCTCGGAGCAGCGCGCGAAGCTCGAAAATTATACGAAAAAGACGCTGCATGCTGTCCAGACCAAGTATATGGTGGCTATGAGTTCACATCGCAATCAGATTAATGAAAAGCAAGAGCGTGTGGATTTTCTCGAGAAAAAGATGAAAGAAGTCCGTGCGTCGTACTCTCGGGAACAAGCTCTGATGATGTCATCGTTCTACGAGGTAATTATGGGATGCTGTGGTTAAAACATCCTGATAATTTTAATTTTGTCGGACATAGATTGGTACGGAGATGCAGCGCCGAACGATGATGCCCCAAGGGCCTGCTGCAGGAACGCCAGGAGGGGGGTCGTGGCTTGCTAGCAAGAGGACAGAAGAGCGAGCTAAACGACGACAAGGCGCGTAGAGTTTTTTTTAAGGAAAGTCAAGTCCGTTCTGGGAATTGATACGGGCTTCTGTTGCAACATGGAAATATATAAACTGATTGTAACGTTTAATATAAAGGCATTGGTCACGTGTTGTGGGTAAAATTGATGACTTAGTCGATAATATTGACACCAAGATTCACTAGCGCTCGTGTGGCTTGTTGGCATATTCGATCGTTGGAGGAACGTACAAGAGACTGAAGAGCTTCAACTCCGCCAAAATCTACGATCGCTTGCTTGTTCTCCGCTAAAGACAATGTTAAGAGGTAGCGATGAAATCTTTTCCTTAAAGCAGTTCATAAAACTTTATCGAACGTACGATTGACGGATAAGTTGCGTAATGCACGCGCGACTTGAGACTGTAGCTCAACAGACTCGGCGTGTGCTCCATTGATAATTGGCTTTAAACCTCCTTTCCGGGCAATCTCGACTTCATTCGCATCTAGATCACCACGACATTTCTCAGTGAGAAAGAACCCGATAAAACAACGCACCAAGCCTTTAATTCTCACCATTGACGGCCAGATTTGCAAGTGCTGCAACAGCTTCGACAGCAACGCCGATTTGACGGGAACTGGCCAAGTCAATAAGCGGTTGAATCCCTCCGGCTTTGGCAATCCGCTCCTTATTATCCACTACCAGTATCCATTTCCATCTAATGAGCTTGCCATCAGAATGTACACTATAACAAATACTTTACCATTCACTCCGAGGTTGGCCAGTGCTTTGGCGGCTTGACGCTGCACGTGCTCGTTTGTACTGCTCAAGAGATCAATGAGCATGTCGATGCCTCCCTCTGTTGCCATCTTAGACTGGTTTTCAGCTATACAAGAACAGTCAGTTTAACACTTGGCGCTTATGTGGCAATCCTTACAATTTACGGATAGATTTGCAAGCGCGTGTGCTGCGAGACGCTGCACCTCAGTGTCCGTTGATTTTGTTAGTGGAAGCAACAGCTGCAGTCCATCTAGCTCGACAATCTGCACCTGCCGATCGGCTTTACTAGATCCAATTAGCTATAGGCATATATTTTTGTGCTATACTCACGCTTGACGGCTTCATTGGCGAGTTTCTCGGCGATTTCTCGCTGCAGTCCCGTATCAGCCGATCGTGCGTAGACAATGAGTCGCTGCAGATTTAAGCGCAGAGCTTCGGCGTATGCCTCGTCTGAACAAAAAAATGATACGCGATAAAAGTACTATGTTAGATTGACGCCATGACTGTGCTTTGAACGGTTACCATTGCTGTCTTCGAATGTTGATTCATTCTTCCTGCCTGTAGCGCCGGCATTCCCCATTTTGATAGAAGAGTCTTTACGCAGCTTCACCTTCGAACGACCTTCGAGTTACATGCAGCTTGATACTTGCACATGTTGAAGTTGAAAGATGTGGTGTGTCTCCTAAAAGAATAAAAGGCAACATTGTAAAAAAAGTTGGCGCGGACGCAATCTTCGAGAATTCATGCGCGACTGCTAGCGTTAAGACAAGCGCGAGCTAGGTGCCATAAATACGTCAAAAGGGTCGATAAAGTATCTAGCACAGCTTCATTGGCATTTACAAGTTAATTTTGCAACGCGTCTTGTTCCACGAAGACGGCAGTCTTCTTTAAAGCGTCTGCACAGGGCCAATTAGATCAAGTACAATTTCGTCATGCTAAGCTGGTCGACTTAAAGAAGGTTGTGACAGCTATTGCATATTATTTTGGGCGTTGTCTGCTTGTAATGCTAGCAGACAACGCCTTGGATCCCCGCACGTGTCAGACTTGTGTGGCTTAATTTTTTTTACAACTACGAAATAAACAATGGGCAACAGTATTCGCTCCTTATGTAGCGCTTTGAGATATCTATACTGAGGTTATAGTGCAGTATGGCTTTCTTTCTTTCTCGAATTTATCAATTGCCCTTTGCGTGTTGTAATTAACAAAAAGAAAAGGTACCTGTTTTCCCACTTGAGCCTAAAATTGCATCCAGCTCTAATTTGAGTAAACAGGCACGTACTCCACGACACCATTCTTGTTGACAATCGTCTTTTTAATGTTCCGTAGTTGCTTCTTGCTCATAGTCTTGAGCCTGTGTGTGCGGGAGATGACCTGAACTGAAGCCGATTTAAGCTCATTCTCTTTTCTTCGCTTTTCCTTCTCTTCCCGAGCCTGGCGAACAGCATCCTTCTCAGACTGTCGCCGCGACTTGATCTCCTTCTGAAGTTCTTTAAGCTCCTTAAGCTTCGAGCGCTTTTGCAGCTTCTCCTCCCACGTAGTGCTCAACACTTTGGTACCCTTTAATTTCTGCGACGAGAAGCGTGTTTTCTGCACTCTTTTCCACACGCGCCCACTCACGGGACGGCCTCGTGGTGGCACCACGGTCTTAGCGGCCACACTGTTGCTGATGTTAGAGGAGCTTCTGGTCTTCATTTATCTATTGAATGGACTGAATTTTAAACGACATTCCGAAAAAATAGAAAGTCGTCTGAAGGTCGTGCAAACGACATCAGACAAATTTCAAAGTCGCATGGTGGCGCCACCAGGCTGTTGCGAGATCTGCCAAATCGCGGAAATTTTTGCGAATCCGCAGCTTCAAAATCGCTCAGTTCGGATTACAGGTAAGCTAGATTCGTATGATGCGCAGCAAAGAGTTGCTCGGGTCTCGTTCCAAGGCGTCTCGATGACGGTGGAGACGCAGCAACTTGTGCTTAAAAACTTGCAACTGCGTCTTGGCTCTATGTACCAATTCCTGGGCGAGACGCACGCCGTTAAAAAGGTAGCTTGAGGTAGAGTTCACATTTATAACATTGTACTGATAATCATTTGCAGGGCGGGCAAGTGGACGTTCGACTAGTGGCTCGCGTAGCGCGTAACGTGGATAATTTAGACATAGACTTGTTTCTTGAAACATTAGCATTGCGGCGAGAATTTTTAAAATCATAGCCTAAAGCAAATTCAGAACTATATTCTGCTATAGCTTTCTATTGAATCTATAGCAATTCGTCGTCTGAGTCGGTGCCTTCTTCAAAATTGTCGAAAATGGAGCAATTCGACGAACTCGAAATGTCTTTTTCTTTAGCGACTTTTGCCGCAGTAGATACGGTTGACACTCCCGAGTCATCAGCATGCACAGACTCCATTGCCTTGGCTAATTGTGAAGGGTCATATGTATGCAACGCCTGCCGCCATTTTCAAACAATCCCATCGAATACCTTTTTACCGATACGCATGGTCTTGTCGGGCGTCATGCGGTGCCTCCTCGGCCGCCGCTGGTGCCGTGGAACTTAAGCACAATACTGATCATGACCAATCGTATTCTTGCCGTAATCAATTTGCTTCTGACGCTGTGACAGTCGACGGGGGTTTCTCTCTTTGTATTCGGGCCCTTCGCATCATTTTTGCCTCGAATACTATCAGTACCTTTATTATCGTGACTTCCGTCTCGAATTTCACATTGCATGCGCTTACTTTGGGATCTTCTTTTGACAATCAACGGCACGGTTGAAGTCGCCCCGTACCTTGCGCTTCATACTTGGTTCTTGCCATTCGAAAGATATGCTCATGGAATTATTGTCCAGCATTATAGTGTAAGAAACTGATGCCAAACGTTGAGGGCAAATTCTGGCATGTAGAAATACGTAAATATATTAATGCTTTAAATTAAGTTGCTATTATTAGGAAGACGTATGTAGAAAACTCACCCTGACCTACCTTGCAACAAAAAATCGATCTACCCAGTTAAATAAACTATCATCACAACTAATTGATTAATCATTCGTCAGAGCTTCGCGTCGTTGCTGTGTTAAATAATGTTTAGCTAGAGCTTCGCATCGTTGCCGTCCTATAATTCTTCCTCTGACTTTTTAAGGCCTTGCGCCTTACAATAGCACACAGAGGTTTTTGCCGCTTCGGTGAAGCGTGAACGCGATTAGGCGGGGCAAAAACGCGGCGACTTTTGAAAATTGCTACCAATTTTGAAAGTAAGTAATTATTTCAGTTTTACTATTGCATCGTCGCACATTTATAGGCTTTTTTCAATGGCGCTCGTAGTGCGCATGTCATTCTTGTGAGTTCCGTTGCACACCTCAGCAACAGCAATGGCGGAGGAGCTCTTGTCCGAATCCGATGGCGCCGTTTACGCATTTGCGGGAGTCATGCTGGCGCTGTACGTAGTGCCCGCTACCCTCTTTACAATCTATCGCGTCGTGCGGACACCCTCAAAAGTGCGTTCACGCGGATTCGCGCTGCATCTTGCGCTATTAGCGGTGGGTGTCAGTTCTCTCTGGCGCTGTCTCTCGGCCTTGCAGAGCGTGGACACGTCGGGCGTGTTTGATCCGTACGACATTCTAGGCGTAAGTGAGTCCACGTCCATTCGTGAGATCAAAAAGGCCTTTCGCGAGCTGGGGCGGCAGCTCCATCCCGACAAGAACCTGGATAACCCACTTGCTACCGCTCAATTCGCGCGCGTCACAAAAGCCTACGAAGCGCTTACGAATCCCAAAAGTATTGAAAACTTCCGTAAATATGGCCACCCGGATGGCCACCAATCCATGCTCATGGGCGTCGCCTTTGGCTCCTGGGTTCGCGGCACAAGTAGTAGTACGGGGTCCGCGGTAGTGCTGCTGTATTTCAGCATAATCTTTGCTAGTCTAGCATACCTCGTCTATTGGCTGCGACAGCGCGCAGGTCGTAGCGACCGGACGCGTGTCTCGCGAGCAACTCTTGCGAGCTTTGTTGACGCTTTATCAGAAAAGATGAGTGTCCACGATCTTGTAGAACTGCTCTTATCCTGTGATGAAATGGCAGGCGCAGCTGCAGGAATTGTGCCTGAGGCACAAAATAGCGCGCAACTTCGTGTGAAAACACACGAAAAGTTTGCAAAGAAGCTCGAAGCTGCAAAAGCCCTACCAAGTGAAGTTATCAGTCGAATTCGCAAACACCCGAATCCCGTGGCGCGGGAAAACATGCTAGCATTGTATCAATTCTTACGTCGTGACAAGCTACGCAGTGTCTCGCGTCCTTCGTGGGTGGAATCGCGATTTCAAAAGGTTTTGCTCGAGCTGCCATTTTTGGTCGATATCTTTTCGAAAATGGCAGCTGAGCAATTGGTGAAACGTGCATATTCGGCAATGCCTCTGGTGCGTGCGTTGGCATTATTGTCGAGCATTGGACAGGGTAGTATGGTGCCGGATGAGGCCGCTTTGCGTGCTCAAAACGAGCGGCTAGCGGCTACGAATGGCCAGCTCCCGCGATTGGAGCTTAAAGACACGACTCTAGTTGTGTTAGACGAGTCGAGGATTCTACCTGGAGATTGGCTGACGTTGGAGACTACACTTGAGCGTCAGCACGTGGAAATTAATAAACGAGCAGGTCTCGCCGCGACGGTGTATGACCACGTTGATCCAAAGAGTCCCTTTCGAAAAGAACACGTGTGGTTTCTTGTGATTGACAAGAGAACGGGTCGCCTTTATTCAGCTTGGAAGTGCTTCGATTTATCCCAACATGTCGTCGAGAAATCTGGTTTTTTGGGTCCAGAAATGCCAGGTATGTATTGTACTCATACTGATTTCTTTTCTTTTGTTACTAATTGTATTTGCTTGAATGTCGTAGGCAAATACGAATTGGAGCTGCGCGTAGTGTGTCCTGCTTACTTGGACGTGCACGCGAAAATCGACCTGTCGATTGTTGTGGAAAATCGCTAGATGCACATTCCTCTTAGAGAACCATTAAGTTGCAATACAGCTTACCCTATTCTCATGTGAGGTTTTATCAATTGTATTGTATTATGGAGAAATTGCAATTCAACTTACCCTATTCTCGTTTTAAGGTTTTGTTAATTAAAAATATGGAGAAGCCTGTTCTGGCGCTTGGTCAACGCTTGTTACGGCGCAAGGCCAGTACTATCGTCGCTTCCTCTCGATCTGTACCACATAGCTACGTGTCATGTTGTAGAATTGCACTTAACTTCGGAACACGTTCTTTTTCCGGTGGTCGAGACGATAAAGCGTTTCCGCGAGTCGTGTCAGAGCACACTTTATTCGAAAATCGGTGGATTCGACTAAAGCGTATTTTATTTCTAAATGCACACGGCTTGAAACGGAATTGGACTGGCATTGAGCGCACGTCAACGTACCCCGAGGCGTCATTTGGAGAATCCAAAGGCTTTATTACTAAACTTGAGAAGCAGTCACAAGACGCACAAGAGAAATGTGACGCTGTCGTGGTTTTCCCGTTTCTACTGAAGCAAGGAGCTCCCACACGTGTCGTTTTGATCCGGCAATTTCGTCCACCAGTGGGCCAATGGGTCTTGGAGCTCCCTGCGGGGCTAATTGATGCCCAAGAACTTCCGGAAGTGGCAGCGATGCGCGAGTTAAAAGAGGAAACAGGATACGTGGGCTCACGCGTGCTGCACATGGGTCCGCCCATGGTGAATGACCAGGGCGTGACCAATGGAAAATGCCGGCTTGTGCTGGTAGAAGTTATGGCGGAGAAGCAGCAGGCTCCATTGATCCAGCAATTGGAACCGGACGAGATTATTCACGTTGTCCACGCTCCGCTCCAAGGACTTGTAGGCTGGCTCGAAGCGCGTAAACTTTATAAAAATGAAGCCATTGACGCTAGACTCTATTCGTACGCACTCGGTCTTCAAGCCTTGCCACAAGAACTTACACAATAATTGAGTCAAAGGTTTTATTCGATATAAAATAAACTAGCAAGCAAACACTCTTGTGTCATGTCAATTTAAATAATGACACAACCACTCCGAGGCGGGTCTGAGTCTTCCCCTGCTTCTGCCTGCTCTTCCTCAAGTTTTCGGAGACGAGCATCACGTCGCAAGAAATACCCCGCAGTACGATTCAATTTGTAATGGCGTTGTCGACGTTGAATGCGTTCGCGTTGCTGCTCGAGCTTCTCTTCTACTCGATCCATCCCGTAGTATCGTGGCGGCATGCCATCGCGACGTGTCGGTCCTCGTCCGTAATGATGTGCTAGCCAAACTTCTTCGTTAATGCCGTAGAGCGGGCGGGCGTGAAAGTCCGGCGCGTCTCTTGTAGCTGCGTACGGGTGTTGCGTCATTCCCGACGTGTTATACGAGCGAAAGCTCTCTGCTGCACGAGATGCGTCGTATTCTTGTCGTTTCTGAGGATCCGAAAGCACAAAATGCGCTTCATTCACGTGCTTAAAGCGCTCGGCTTTCGACTTGTCATTGCCTGTGACATCTGGATGCAGCGATTTGGCTGCCAATAATTCATCACATTAGAACAGAAAGTAATTGAAACGAGCAAAGCATACCAAGCTGCAAATAAGCACTTTTAATGTCTTTAAATGAAGCAGTTCTACAACACTAAGGGATGTTAGTTCTTAATAGAACGCAAAGGCCAAGCAACGAGGCACGACCTCGCGACTTGAAGCACGCGATAATAGTCCATTGACGTCATGCTCGTGATTGGCGCAACAACATTCCATACAATTTAATAATAAAGTTATGGCTTCTATTAAATGGCCGTCACATGGAAAACCTCTATTTAGCTAAAACGACGACAGGCTTCCCATAGCTACTTGTTTTTCATAGCCTGCGCCTTTTCGTACGCTGATACGAGCTTCTCTTGCATATCGCGCACGACAATTCCGTGGGTCTTGTACTCCATCGTAAATTCTCCTTTTCCTTGCGTCGATGACCGCAAGTCGGTGGAAAACCCAAACATGTTTTGCAAAGGCACGTCACACTTAATGACTGTATGCATGTCATCGGCATCGCTGCTATTTATGAGACCACGACGTCGATTTACTTCTGCAATAGCGGTACCCTGATACTCGTTTGGCACCTCGACTTCCACGGCCATGACCGGTTCCAAAATACACGGCTCAGCCTTCATAAAAGCCTGACGAATGGCCAAGACCATCGCTGTCCGGAAAGCAAGCTCACTCGAGTCTACGGAATGCGACTGTCCATCGTTCACGACCACACGCATGCGTTGTACGGGGTGTCCAATCAACCATCCTTTTTGAATCGCATCTTTCACACCCTTTTCACAAGCAGCAATATATTCCGGAGGAATTGCATTTCCAATAATTGCATTTTGAAACAAGACTGTCGATGTATTCCCCTCTTTCTCAAGCTCGAGCAATTCCTCCTCCGTGATTGGCTCAATGTACCCCACAACACGAGCATATTGCCCGGACCCACCACTCTGTTTCTTGTGTAAGTAATTAAATTCACAACGTCGACGAATTGTTTCTCGATAATTCACTTGCGGAGCTCCTGTTTCCACGTCGACGCTGTACTCGCGCTTCATTCGTTCGACATAAATCTGCAAATGCAGCTCGCCCATGCCACTGATAATCGTCTCATTACTATCAATGTCCACACGAACGCGAAACGTCGGATCTTCTTTCTGAAAACGATTCAATGCTTTCGAAAAGTTGCCAACTTGTTGCTTATTCTTCGGGGTGACGGCTAATGACATGACCGGCTCGGGGACGTGCAGACTCGTGAGGGTGAACTTGCCCTGGTTTGTGTCACTGAACGTGTCCATACTTGCGCATTCGACCCCAAACATAGCAACGACCTCGCCAGCCCCAGCTTCTTCGACTTCTTCCATTTCATTCGAATGCATTTTGACGAGACGTGGCACTTTAATCCGCTTCATGTCACTCATATTGTAGATAAATCCACCACGTTTGAGCGTCCCCGAGTACACGCGCATATACGTCAATTGTCCAAACTTGCCTTCTTCAAGCTTAAACGCAAGAGCCAATAGCGGAGCTGCTGGAGAGCACGGGACGCTCACACGAGCCTCCCTATTCGACTGATCTAGAGCATAGTTTGCAATCTCCGATGGACTCGGCAAGTATGAAACAACGCCATCAAGCATCGGCTGTACCCCACGGTTTTTAAACGCCGAGCCCATCATGACAGGCACAAACTTGTGTCCAATCGTAGCCCGACGAATGGCTGCTTGTAGCTGCTCGACCGTGGGTTCTTCTTCCATTAAAAATAGCTCGGCAATATCGTCATCGACATCGGCAAGGGCTTCAATCAGCTCCAAACGCTTTGCTTCAGCCAAAGAGCGAGTAGTAGCAGGAAGATCGTCCGATATTTCAATACTTTCTCCGTTTTCGCCTTGGTTTCTTAGCGCCTTCATGGTCAATAGATCGACGACACCTTCGAGGTCATTTTCAGCGCCAATTGGCACCTGAAGTGCCCACGCGTTAAGTTTCAGTTGCAACCGTAAATCATTAATAACTTTCCATGGATTCGCACCCATGCGGTCGAGTTTATTGATAAAAGCGATGCGAGGAACACCATAGCGCTTCATCTGCTTGTCCACTGTCAACGACTGACTCTGGACGCCTGAGACTCCACAGAGTACGAGCACGCCACCGTCTAAAACACGCAATGCACGCTCAACTTCAATCGTAAAATCAACGTGACCAGGTGTGTCGATAATGTTAATATTTGAGTCCTTCCATGAGCAATACGTGGCAGCAGACTGGATCGTAATGCCCTTCTCCCGCTCGAGCTCCATCGAGTCCATCTTGGCCCCAACGCCGTCTTTGCCACGCACGTCGTGGATAGCATTGATGCGGCCAGTGTAAAAGAGAATGCGCTCGGTCAGCGTTGTCTTGCCCGAGTCAATGTGCGCAGAGATCCCAATGTTGCGCAAGTTGTGCATGTATCCTTCAGGCACCGGAAAGCCCGGCGCAAAAGGTGGTGCATCGGCAACCACGACCGAGGCACTAAAGTTTCGTGTCAATAATGATGACGTTAGACGCAGCTGCCGCGTATAATGGTTGCGACGTTGCAGTCCAGCGGCGGCTCGTGACAGCTGAAGCCAATGCATGTGCTTGTCAAGTTTTGGATGGTGGCAAAGCACTTAAAATTGTGTTTTTTTCAAATTATTGACTTCGCCTTTTTAAGTTTTAAATTGCTAGCGTTGAATTTGCGCTCGAATTGTCGTGTTTATCTATCGATTAAAAAATATGTTTCTCGATTTCTAACAAGTTACTGGGGCCGTTAGCTTTGAAATTGTGAGAAATGAGAAATACTAGCGACGCCTCCACAACTCATGCAGCCGTCGCTGGCGCTGTTTCAGGAGGTTCTTATCAAGCTGCGTGTGTTATGAGTATCTTTTATAACAAATCCTTAATAATTTTAATCAAAATATGTTTTCGTGCCTTCAGGAGTCACTCGCCTCATTGCTGCGCCATTGGACCTCTTAAAAATCCGTTTTCAAGTGCAGACGGCACCCATTACTAATGCGCCAGTCGGCACCAAGTATACGAGCTTTCGACAGGCTGTGCGTAGCATATACGCGGAAGAAGGTCTTCGCAGCTTCTGGCGCGGAAATCTGGCGGCTTCCGGGCTCTGGGTGAGCTACTCGGGGATACAGTTCGCCTGTTATCGTGAGCTGACTCGCTGGAGCGACATTCATGCTACACCAAACATTCCGGCGGTGGCGATCACAGCTGCAAACGGTGCTGTAGCAGGAGTCACGGCAACGATCGTCACATACCCGCTCGACTTTTTCCGAACGGCGTTTGCTAGCCAAGGAATACCGAAGCGCTTTCCAACGATTCGTAGCTTGATGTGGCACACGTGGCTGATGCACGGATTTCGTGGTTTTTACAGTGGACTGGGCTCAGCTGTGTTTCAAATAGCTCCCTATATCGGGCTGAGCTTTGGTTTTTATTCAATACTGAGTGAACGTTCTATAAATTACGATAGAGATGGCGAACAAAGCAGAAAAAGACATTTCACGACCGCGCTGACTTATATTGGTAATGGTGCTGTGGCCGGATTAGTGTCAAAATTGGTAGTGTATCCACTGGATACGATTAAAAAGCGCATGCAGATGCGGCACGTATCGCGCTGTGCAACATACGGGCCGACTTTGATGTACTCATCGAGCTGGTCATGCTTCTTGGATGTGCTGCAACGCGAAGGCATTCGAGGCCTCTACAAGGGGACCCTTCCTAGCTTACTTAAATCTGCTGTAGCAAGTAGCTCGACTTTCGCAACGTATGAACTCACGCTTGAAATGTTGCGATACATTTCAAGTGGCTAGCAAGGAGTGAGAGATTGTGAGAGATTTACATTAATGTGGTTAGACATGGAGTGAGAAAATTACAACAAGTATCCATCTGAATAGAATGAGCGTTATTTCGCAATGTTAAATAAAAAATTAATCAGTTCATGGGTAAAGCAGCTTATTTCTAAATTTTCACGTACATTCTTTATTGAAAATTCAAGCATATTCTTTAAAAAATTAAATTAATTCGTTTAGAAAGTAGCCTGGTGAGTGCCCTAAATTTGCATAGTTCAATGATCATCATGAGGCGTCTTTAATTATAACTTAAGCTTAAATGCTTTATTCTACATGCCGACAGGTTGGGACTTTTTCAGACAAAGACATTTGTATCTTCCAGCTTTGAGTCAAAGAAGTCACGTCTAGGCAAAGCCGTTTACGAAGCATTATATCAGAGAAAGCGTACTTGATACAACGCAACTTATTATCAGATCAAACAAGCCGATGAGAAAAAGAACGATCCGACCCAGAAACTCGTTATTAGCATTTCACATATTTTCATTTCACTTGAGGTTTTGCATGACTATGAAGGTATAACGGGAGACGAGAGGAGGCCAGAAACGGCATCTTGTGAAATGGCAAGATGCTGGATCTGATGAGAAGCTGACGAGGCTTCCAGAGAAGTGCGATCGATCGATATTACCTAGCGCTTAAAATTAATCCGACCCTTTCAGTCCAGCAGTGGTTGCGGTAAGACGCGGAGATAATCACGATCGCGACAATGCGTCGTCGACCTGTGTATATGGGGCCTTTCGGGTGGTGTTGAGTCTGCAAGGGATTTTGTTTAAACGTTTATAGATAATCATTAACTTTGATAGATTTAATAATAATTTTATCGTATAATAAAATTATAAAACAATTAAATTTATTCTATCCTGCTGGAGAAGCTTTATGGTGTTCAAAGTATAACTATATTTATTTTTTTGAGTTGGCAGACAAACAAATTGGGAAATTCGAGGAGCACACGGTATATATAGTGTCTTGAAGGGGACTGCGAGCTGATCGAGTCCCATATTGAGAAGAAGAAGTGGCGGGGATGTGCGCGCGTAACGGGCGGCGAAGCAATTGCCGGACCGATGGAGAATCAGTTGGTAGTTAACTTGAATGCAGGGGTCTATGTTGCGGCGAAGTTGAACAGTCTATTTCGAGCCCACTGTATCGTGGTTAATGTCGACGATGACAAGGTGGCTTTTAATACGGAGATGGTTTGGAAATGGGCTTGGGGGAGAACCTGTATGCAAAAACGACCAGCTGGATTAAAAAAAGTTTTTTTTTAATGCAAAGACGACCAGCTGGATTAAAAAAAAACTTTCTTAATCCAGCTGGTCGTCTTTGCATACAGGTTCTCCCCCAAGCCCATTTTGTTGAGACGGTAGGGGCGGCGTGTGTATCCTTGGAGAAGGGAAAACAGGCGGGCCGATGGTCAAGGCTTCAATAGCTCGCCGACGAGCAACACCTTGTCGCCGCAAGCGGATCCAAAAGTCGGCGTGTGTAATCCATGCGAAGGGCGCAGGAGAAAACGGGCAAGGCATAGGAGAAGAAGCGGTGGCGCGTATCCGGACCCTGAAACAAAGCACGAAGAGGCAGAGAAGGTAGAAAGGCGCGATTTGGATATATCGCAGGTGTAACAATGTAATATAGTGCCTTGGCCATAGCTTTGTGTAAGAAAAAAAAGGATTTATACAGGCTGAAATACCTCCCGGTCCCACGCCATCAAGAAACTGCCGTTCTTCAGAATTAATTTTCATTTCTTTTATAATTTGGTATTGCAGGTGACAGAAAAGACGGAAGGTGAGCACATCTCGTGCTACCATCATACAGAAGCAAGAAGAGCTGCAAATCATGGTTGATTTATACACAGATCATGTAGAAGAATATACTTACTCTTTGAAAACACTTCTTCGGAGACCAGTCTATCCTTGAATTAATTGATTATGAGCCCAAAGGCGGGTGGAAAAGCGTTTAAAGGCGCTACACCCGACTACGCGGGGAACGCGTGAAGTGGTAGCTCAGGTGGTTGCACGCAAAAAAAGCGGCACTGAGGAAGAGTGCTTGGGCATCCGTACAAGGTGTCCCAGGCTAGAATTTCTTCGTGTTTGAACTCGATGGATTAAGCCTAGACATTACCATAATTAGAGCCAAGTGCTAACAATTCGTAATTATAATGCAGGTGGATTTGGGTCGATAGGGGCAGGCCCCACGACCAAACGTAAAAGTTGACCTCAGAAATGATGAACGAACGGCAAGAGTAGGCTCAAGCAAATTACCAGCAGCAGCTTGCGTATGTGCGCCACCATATGCTGCACCAGTTCCAACATGAGTTGTACCGAGAGGTTCCTGAGTTGCACCAAGGGGCAGAGGGCTCCGAGAAGAGCTTTGGCATCAAAAGGAAATGAATCTGCGCCTACAAGAACAGCTAAATTTATATGTCGATGAAAGTTCTTTGGGAATATATGAGGTGGGCGAATTGGACCCAAACTATGTCAAGGTAAATAATTCAAGTGAAGGCAAGATAAGTATTGAGCCTTTTGATGCATCCAAAGTAAAGAGGGAGTCAGAGCTGAGCTTGTGCGATGGGGTCAGCTGTTGATTGTCAAGATTGGCCTGGCTGAGAGAGCGTGTGGTTTTCGCTGGCCGGAGGGATACAAGGGGTTACGATTTGGAGAACTGCTTCGCGGAAAAGCGGCGAGATATTTTAACCAGCATATTTGGAGAATTTTTTCGCGGGAAAGCGGCGAAATATATTAATTAGCGTTTGCACAGTTGGTGGAAAATGTCACCGACTCTTGTATTTGTTATGGACAAGATGGTGGTTGAATATCGCATTGTTTTTTTCATCATCAAGTTGTTCGCCGGAAAAAATGATCAAGTCCGCGCAAGGAATGATCATTTGCTTTATCTAGTGGCCCTGCAGGAGGCAAAAACTCGGGCGAAGAATTGATTTTGGGTTGAACAAAACCGGAGTCTAAAGCGTTGATTATCGGGTAGTACAGCCGGAATCGCACGGACTACTTGTGCAAGGACCAGTCAGCTCGCTGACCCCTTGACCACTCATATCGATTTACCTTTTAAAGCATTCATTTTCTTTAATTCAATGTTACATATGTGCCATAATAAAAACAAGTAAAAGGTTTGTGCAATTAGGAGAGATGATACTCAGTAAGAATTAGATAAAGGATAGGCGATACCTTAAGGAGTACCAAAAGTATCGGTCAGTTAAACTAATTTTAATTCAGTCGTAATCTACCCTCATTCCTGACAAGTGGTAGCACTTGTTGGTCATTCGCCCGCTTCTCCGCCGTCCGCTCGCTTCTCCGCCGTCCGTTCTCTTCTCCGCCGTCCGCCCTCTTCTCCGCCGTCCGCCCTCTTCTCCGCCGTCCGCTCGCCTCTTCGCTGTACGCTCGCTTCTTCGCCTTTCACGCTTCGTTGGACTGCACTGCGTTGGAGTGCAAAGTACTGCTTGTAGCGTGAGAGATTTCCGCTCGCAGCTAGTAAGGTACTGCTTGTAGCGTGAGAATTTCCGCTCGCAGTCATCTGCTCCATCCCTTTGGAAGCGCTGCGCAGCAGTTTTGAGTGTGTGGCTTTCAATATCCACTGTAATTCTAAGCGTCTGCCTGGCAGATATAGTCGCTGAGTCTGTGAGGTTGGGTCCGGCTTAACTCGGTGAAACAGTTAATCCATCTGGGATAAGGTTGAATCTCTAACGCATTACGCCTAAGGGCTAGTGTAAGTCGTTGAGTTCTATGAGCAAGAAGAGAAAGGCTAATACTCAGATTCCATTTGACTGCAGTAAGGCTTTCCTCTTTGAGTACGGTGAGAAGTCTGCAAAGACTGCGAACATTCTGCTTGCGTCTTTTCAAAAGACTCGGCGCATTGCAAAGATCTTAGCAAAGCAACTCACCAAGGAGAAAGCCTGCCTGCCCAAGCAAGGGTCCACCTTATCAGCTCCGCTACACGAAGTAGACGCGCATTTGGAAGAAGCCGAGCGCACCTTCTTAACGGATCTTCGATTTAACTTAAGAGACATAAATAAACTAAACAACTTAGTCTATTAAAAGTTCCGAACACATCTTCTTCCATTATGGGCCAACCATCAAACGCCGAGCTAATGCAGCAAATGATGCATATGCTACAGCAACAACAAGAGCTGATCAAATCCTTGGTAAGCTCCCAAAAGGAAAGTAGGCTTAAGGTGGACGGGCTAAGAATACCGACGTATAGCGGAAGGAGTGAAGATTCGGTTCGACTTTATTACGCGCAAGTACAGCAATATTTGATTGCGCGCGGTACGAAGTGGAGAGAGGACGCAATGGCTCCTCAAGTACTTGCCGTACTAGGAAGTTCATTCTGAGGACCAGCAGCACAATGGTTCCTGCTGCATCAATCAGAAATTCACTCAGTCGACGAGTTTTTTCTAGCAGTGGAAAAGGATTTTGTTCCTGCGGATCTACAGCAACGTCTTCGAGACGACCTGCATCGGCTGAGACAAGCCAGTTGCAAAGGCTTAATTGACTACATTGCGAAATTTCGACACATTATTTCGCAAGTTGAGGACATGACTGAAATAGACCAAATTATCTATTTTCAACGAGGATTAAAAACAAGAACGCAAGAAGAAGTTCAATACCGACGGGGAAACACACTGTCGGAGGCTATTACTGTGGCGCTCGACTTTGAACGCGCACATTCGGTTGGTTATAATCACAATATCGCGACAACCTCTCGTCCTGGTCCACCAAATGTGGCCAGAGAATTAAACAATGAGCCAGAGCTGATGTAAATCGACAATGCTCGGCCATTTCATAGGTCTTCTCGAGTCCATAACGACGTCCAAATAAACCAAAGTGTGCGTACTGCAAAAAACTGGGGCACACGATTCAGCAGTGTTACAAGCGCAGGAATTTAGCAAATAGTCGCGGCAACGGATATCGTCGCGATCGCGCAAACGTCAAATATTTCAGAATGAGTCAGTCGAAGAAGAAACCATCGGGACTGTGTCAAATGAAACTTATACTACACTAAGTGAAGCTGACTTTGCTTCCTTCACGGGAAAAGATTTGATCGTCAAAAAGGGTCATCTTGACGATCGTGCTGTTAAAATAATGCTCAATTCTGGCGCCACATGCAATGTGGTGAAGCTGGGGTTGCTGCAACGCGTCACGTCTGAAGTGGCAATTCAAGTCACTCGATTCGACGGCACTAATACCACCAAAAGGAAGGTGAAGAAAGGAGTCGCAAATATCTTCTTTGATAATAATCAAATTTCTGACATTCCGGTCATTGAGTGGCCAATGAGCAATTCCCAAGATTTAATTCTGGGTAAGCCTTGGTTTACTGCGCACGAGCCAATCATAAATTGGCGTACTCATAAAGTCTCCTTCAAAAGTGGTAACATACCACAGGATGAGGTTTTTGCACCGGTCATTATTTCCTCTGCCGACTTTTCAAAGAAATTGAAGACATCTAAATACGAAGAGGTCTATCGTGTCAAAATTTATCAAGAATTGAAATCTACAAAACCTCGGGAAAAACGGTTGAAGTCTTTACTTGATTCCTATAAAGATATATTTCCGAAAAAGTTAGCGAATTAATTGCCTCCTCATCGGTAAATTAAATTTGAAATCAATATGCAACCCGGTGCGCAACCGAGTAATCGTCCGCCATTTCGACTTTCACAAGTTGAACAAAATACTTTACAGAAGTTTGTCGATGAGAACCTTTCACGCGGATGGATCGAGCTTTCAGACTCGCCTTGGGTATCAAACATCTTTGGCATTCCTGAAAAGGACCCAAAAACCGGTACGAGTGTATCTCGTTCGGAATGGATTCGATCCGGAAACGCAAACAGTTTGCTCCATTGGGTGATTGACTTTCGTTACGTCAACTCAAAGTCAGTCATCCCTAAAGTACCTTTGCCGCGAATCGATGAATTATTTGATAAGATGCAAGGTAATGAGCTATTTCACAGTCATTGACTTAGCTCAAGGGTACCATCAGATGCGTATCCATCCGGATAGCAAGAATTACACTGCGTTTCGTACATCAAATGAGACGTATCAGTGGTGCGTTGCTCCGATGGGTCTTGCTGGAATGCCTGGCATTTGGTCGCGCTTGATGCGTGTACTTTTTGGAAAGTTCCCATTTGTTGTGGTATATTTGGATGATATCTGCATATTTTCCGTCTCTTATGACGAACATATTGGCCATCTTGCTATCGTTTCGACTTATTACGCAAGGAAACGCTATTCGCTCACATCGGCAAGTGCAAGTTTGCGCGTCAAGAGGTAAGCTTTTTTGGGGCACACTGTTTCCAACAAAGGATTATCCGTTGATAATACGAAGACGGAAGCAATCGCTAAATGGCCACCACCTACCTCCGTAAAGGAATTGCAAAGTTTTCTTGGTCTTGCTGGTTATCATCGCCGCTTTATTCATCAGTTTGCGCACATAGTTCTGCCATTGAGTCATCTCGTTAAGAAAGATTCTCCATGGCTGTGGAATGCAGAACAAGAGGATTCCTTCGCAAGGCTGAAGTCTGCCTTACAAGCTGCACCTGTGTTGACTCTGCCCAACTTTTCACGCCCGTTTGTACTCACTACGGATGCATCAGGGTCGTGCGTGGGAGGTGTTTTATCGCAATTTCTCAATGGACATGACCATCCAATAGCGTTTTATTCAAAGAAGCTTGGAGTCCATGAGATTAATTGGCCTGCTCATGAAAAGGAGCTATTTGCAATTAAAGCGGGGTTAGACAAATGGCGTCATTACCTTTATGGTCATCAGTTTGAGATTTTCACGGACAATAGCGCCTGCTCTTGGCTGCTTCATCATCCGAAAGTCTCGCCGAAATTGGCTCGATACTTGACCACCTTCGCTCAATATACGTTTACTATACACCACATTAATGGTGCTTTAAACGTCGTAGCTGATGCGCTTTCGCGCCGGCCTGATGATACTGTCGTGGACAATATCCACTTCCATAAGTGCGATTCTAGTTGCCAACAACGAGGTACACGTTTACTTTGCTCACCCTCGGTGCCAACTCTGCCCCGGGAGGAGGCGGAGGCTCTGCAAGTTGCCACCTTAATGACAGCGTCGTATGTCGAGTTGTCACCAGAAGTTCGTAAGCTACTTCAACAAGGCTACGCCAGAGATGCTGAGTTTAAAGAAGCATGGAAAAACTCAGAAGCAAGCTCATTTTTTGTCAAGCAAGAAGAATTGCTGTTTTTGCGCACGTCAAATAAGCTTACACGTCTTTGCGTGCCCAGCAACAACCGTTTGCGAACGAAAGTAATATCGGAATATCAAGATTCGGCAATAGCTGCTCATCCGGGCAATCGCAGAACATACTTGCGAGTGGCTCAGTGGTATTACTGGAAATCGCTGCAGAAAGACGTCAAGGAATATGTCAAAACCTGTGAAACCTGAGCACGTTGGAAAAATGATAATCAACGAAAAAACGGATTACTTATGCCAATTCGAATACCAGAGGCTTGCTGGCAAGTGGTGTCAATGGACTTCATAACAGGGCTTCCTGTGTCCAATGGATTTGATGCCATCCTAACTGTTGTCGATAAGTTTTCCAAACGAACAAAGTACGCAGCAGTGCACGTTAAGGATGATGCATGCACAACAGCAAAAGTATTTTTTGATGCTGTAGTTCGACACCATGGTCTTCCAGAAATTATCATCAGTGACCGAGATAGCAAGTTCACGTCCATGTTTTGGAATTCTTTGATGACGATCATCGGTGTTCGTCTAAGTATGACAACCGCTCATCGGGCTCAAGCCGATGGACAGACCGAGCGACAGAACCTTGTGGTAGAAGACGCACTCAGATGCATGGTATCTTACCATGGCACTGACTGGACCGAACACTTGGGAAGCATTGAGTATGCGCACTCTACACTGGTTAGTGCATCCACGGGATACTCTCCCTTCGAAATAGATACGGAAAGAAAGGAACGCTCTACATGGCAAAAGGCACTGGGCTGGAATAGTCAACCAAAGGAGATTGACGTATACGCAAAAGAGTTTATCGAAGAAAGAACAAAGATCATCGATCAGGCTCGCAGAAATCTCCTAAAAGCACAAGCTTCGCAAAAGCAATATTACGATCAAAAACGCCGAATAAATCAAGATGAATTCAGGTTGGAGATCTAGTTATGCTTGATACTCGAAGAATATAGTTGAAACATGCTGCGAAAGATATGGGGACACCACGAGCTAAGTTTGCGGCAAGAAAGGTGGGACCATTCAAAATTATCAAAAAGATTAATCCTAATGTGGCAAGGCTAAAGCTACCACAAAGTATGAATAAGATTAATCCAACCTTTAATGTCGATGTTCTATCAAAGTATAAAACGACACCAGAAAAATTTCGAAGTCGTCCGATACCGAAAGCATCCAAATTCGTGGATAATGGCACAGCAGATCATCTTCAAGTTATTGAACGTCTCTTGAAGAAAAGCCAATTCAATCGTCAACCATACTGGCTCGTACAATGGCATGGCGAAACTAAGGAAGAAGCCAGTTGGGAAAAAGAGAAAAATATTCGCCATGTCTCCCACTGGAAGGATATCGTCGCCAACTTCAATCAGCGTCAACGAGAGATCAAATCGGGGAGGATGTAAGGACCAGTCAGCTTGCTCAGCCCTTGACCACTCGTTTCGATAAACCATTCATTTTCTTTAATTCAATTTTACATATGCGCCATAATAAAAACAAGTAAAAAAAATTGCGCAATTACGAGAGATGATACTCAGTAAGAATTAGATTAAGGATAGGCGATACCTTAAGGAGTATACCAAAAGTATGTTAGTTACTAATTTTAATTCAGTCGTAATTCACCATCATCATGACAAATCGGATCACGCTGAGAGCATTAATGATTAATCCAAGGCTGGACGATACAACTGCTCAAATGAAATAATTAAGAAAGGGCTCGAGATTCGTCTCAAGTTATAAATGATACAATGAGCCACTTTGTGTTCTAAACAGCTCCAACTGACCAGACAGAGTGTCAAGTGTTCTTCCGCCCCTTTACCCTTGGCCGTCGGTAGCACTATTGTCGACGATGTGCCCGTAGTGTTAATCAATGCAGTGTCGAGTCGAAACCCATTCCAAGCTTGGCGTCCCCTGCGTCACTGTACGTCGTGTAATGAAAACCCGCCAGATTTTATCAAACTCTCATGGATCCTGTTGCGAAGTCCCCAACGGGCTTTGACTACTGGACAAAACTCTACATCTTTGTTTAAATGGACAGCAAAAGGCAATGGCACGATGCTGGATACGGAAATATTCATGGTCAAGACGTACTGTGAACCAAACAAGGCTGCTGCCAAAGCGGTCTCTCATGAAGTCATCGAGTCGGACCTTGCAGTCTCGCACAAATTCCAGATTCTAGAAAGAATCCAGTATAACTGCTTTTGGGTGTCTTTTTGTAGAGCTAGGTGAACTTACGAATCCAGAGGCGTTGCCATTTTCCCGAAAATCGGGTTCCACGAGGCTAGCGGGAAAGTGCTTTTGACGTTCTTTAACGGCTCTGTACTACACCC
>NC_090625.1:2045102-2062490 GCF_004359215.1 Bremia lactucae
CACGTGATGATTGTGGATTAGCCGCAGCAAACAAGGACCAACAGAGTAGTAGTGATATTTTGACGAGCGCGGTGACTGCTCTTAAGTCTGGACAACCGGTGGAGAAGTGTACTCTAATGTACTTTGACAGGCGTTTTAGTCATCTGAATTTTGGCACAATTTAATATCCAGTGCGTTCCCCATGCTCGTTAGTTGAGTTAACGAATTATGTACAAACGCATTTTTCAACGTGTGCACAAGGAAAACAAACATGGGCCGCTCAGCCAAAATGGACACCAGTCGACGGATCGCGTTTAAGCAGTGATTTTCAGTGTCCGTAAGGGTCTGATTATACCGCGCGATCGCAGAAACAACAGGTATTTGGTCAACTTGCGGACCACAAGACTAATTATATTCCGGTCTTACGAAAGACCAAGCTGCAAAAGGTTTGAGCATTTTTTGATTCATTTTGAGAGACGTTACATTTGCCGCGTGCATGTGCCGCGTACAGATGGTGGTGGAGAATACAAGAACGTTAATACGTTTTGTTATGAAACTAGAGTTGCACGGCAGATTACGGAGGCTGGAAACCTAGCTGAGAATGAAAGACGGAGGGCATGCACCTGACGGTAATGAAGCTGATTTGCTGTGAAATCTTATCGTGTAATTTAACATTTTCCGTTGGAGATCAAAAATGCAGCCGGATATACAGCTTACTTTCTGAACAGAATGCCAATCCGCTCTAGCCCTGAGCGGGCGTCCCCAATCGAGATATTGACTGGAAAGCGCCAAGTCTGGTGGGAATTGTCGTTTTTGGGTCGCAGTGTGAGGAGTACCGTGATCCAAAATGCAATTTTCTGAAGCAGCGCCTCGAGGTTGGGGTTGCTGTTGGAAGAACGATGAGACAAAAGGTTTTCGCATTTGGCTTCCGCGTGGTCGGACTGTCATCACTACACGCCACGCCCGTCAAGTCAAGACGCTGACTGAAGAGGACATAAAACAATTAGAGGAAATCTTAAGTAATAAGGCCGAGAATGAATTAGAAGAGCTAGCGTGCATCGCGTCAAGATCAGGATGCTAGTGCCGATCGTCAAGTGCATGTGGTGACTTAAACTAGACAGGTGGAGCTCCTTGGCCAAACTAGCATGCTCAAGCATACGCCGTGCACATTCGAGTAGTGTGGTCCAGCTGACGCGTCCAGATAAAGTGCGTGCTGAACCCATTAAAAATGAGTTCTGCCCGATATGAATTGTTATCCCGAGGCGATGCGCATCCCGTCCTGACGAGATTTTATGGAGCGCACTAATCATGTAAAGCTCACATTCTTGTGTGCAAAGCATGCGTGGTTACTAGTCAAACCGAAGCTGGCCTGCCATAATTGCACACAAAGTGGGTATACAAGAAAAAAGCGCACAAGTGACGGAGGAATTAAAGATTACAAAGGAGATGAGTCGACATCATGTTGCGTGTGGAAATGAACAGATGCTCGGTGTGACTTGTTTGCTGACTTTTGGCGCAGTGTCGGACATGACAAGTGCAAAGGCTTTTGTGGCTATTTCGTGGAATTGACGTACACCAGCTCGGCATTCTGACGTGCGAAGTGCTAGCGTGCGAGCTGCTAAAGAAGATGGCTATGGCCGCATGCTGTTCATCTTTACCCAGAAGATGAAGAGTTGATGTGCATTTTTATAGTTGAAATACTGATTTTCACGTCGGAGGAGCTATCCGAGTATGATGTGGATACCATCAAGGATCTTTCTCTTTCTTTTGAATCAAAGCATTTATGGCTTACTGCAGGTTGCCAGACTGCGGCACCAGCTCCTTCATGCAACGCTGACAAACATTGAATTTGTACAATGATTACGGTCAAACGTGTGTACTTTAACTCTGACCGGGAAGGAACTATCTTTGTCGGCACTGGTGTGGGTGATCTCTTGGCGATCAAGACCAGTAAACTAGCGTGTTGGTAATCTCCTCACGCAGATGGCATGCCTTGAGCTGGAGGCCTTGGACTTGCTGAAGAATTTGTTATTATGCGAGTCTAAAACGATTTTAAGTCAGGTTACGAGTGCTGAAACAGTAACTATCCTTGAGCTTCTATTCATACATGTGCTCGATAAAGGGAACTTAATGCAAGCTTTGATGGGAGGAGACGTTTTGGATGACAATCAATTGGAAGAGGGTCACTGCTACCGACAAATGAGAAAAGTACAGGAAAATGCTTGCCATTTAAATAAATAAATTCGAGGTTGACGACGTGAAGACTGCTTGTGGTTGTAGCATGCTGTGTACCGACGGAAACTGTCAAAACCATCCGAAAGTTCTGGTGTGTAAGGCTGCCACGATTAACCAAGCATCAAATACTTGTGGCCGCAGATTAACTGAAGTTCGTGCAAATGGAATTATGAATTGCGACGGTGGTCCAAATATACCGCTACGCCTCGAGTGTTTTACTGATGCTTAGCTTGTTGGAGAAAGCGAGACAGAAAGTCCATCAAAGGTGGGATTGTCCTAATTATTGGAATGATCGTGGGATGGCATTGCTAGGAGCAAACGGCAGTGGTGTCGTCGACTGCTGAATCGGAATATGTGGCTGCGTCCATTGACGTCAAAGAGCTTCTCCGTTTAAGAAAGATGGCGGTAGAAATTTAATCTCAGGTTGCGCTTCTCATGGTCTTAAAAATAGATAACGACTCTGCAACCGGGCAAGTGGAAAATAAAGCAAGCTCAAGCCAGGCAATAAATGTGGACGTTTGTCTGAAGTTTTATTGGTGATCACTACAACAAAGGCACAATCAAACGGACCTACGTAACTACGAGCGACATCCTTGGTGATAACTAACCAAGCCACCTCTAGCGTCTCGAATACAAGCTTCACGTACTCTCTTTAAACTTGAAATGGCGTGATCCCTGAGGAAGAATGTTGAAAAACGGTGTTTTACAGGTTATTATACCGCCAGGTCCCAAGTTATCAAAAAGCTACCGTTCTCCAGAATTGTCTTTAAAAAGACGGGAGGTGAGCACATTTCGTGCTACCATCTCGCAATAGAAAGTAGCAGTAGCAAATCAGGGTGGTGATAGGTAAGACACATATATTGTTTGTATTAAACCCACTTTTTGAAAACATTTATTCAGAGAGCTTCCTAGCCTCGAATAGAAATTGCGGTCTAACAAAAGAGGTATTGGGGTCAACGAGACGTTCCAGACAAGTGGGAGGCGAGTTGCAGGCAAAAAGCCCGGAGGCGCGTATTTCATGAGACCCTGAGCGAGGTGGCAAAGATGGAATCGAGCGTAACAGGTGATTTTGTCTAGAAATTACAATAAGCTGGATTTTGAGGTTGGGTGAAGTAATATTACAGTTCGGTGAAGCCTGACGCAGCAAAGAACGGAACAGCAGGCAATGATGATTTCATGCGACAGTTGTCATAGAGGCAGCTGTGATGTCTGTGCAGTGGAGGCAAACGGCTGGTCCAAGTCGTGGGTTGTTCCATAGATCGCTCGAAAAGAGGAAGAAAATGCGCCCAATGTTGACGGAAATAGGAGCTGTCCCAGAGGATATTATATGGAGTTTTGCGAGCAGGGAAACCATGGACACAGTGAACTTGACCAAGACGCCAACTGTACTTGACCCGGGTAGTAAGGGCACTACGCTAGACCCGGAGCGTTAGGTCGTTCAGAATAGGAATGACAATTCGATCTAATGCCCGCCCTTTCTTAAAGGGCTAGCCCATTTGGGCCTTGTGTGAAAGCTGAGAGCTGTGTGAGGCATGATTAAGATGGGCAGAGCAAACGGTAGAAGTCACGATTATGAATGACCTCAACAGAGAGCCGCCAAAGTAGTTTTCCGTCAACAGCAGATATGATTGTTGGGAGCGGCAGAAAACCGAAGCTGACTGGAGTGGATAGATCGGTCCATCGTTAGAGTTTGGCGATGAAATGGGAAGCTGCAAGTCCATATTCGAGTCAATAAATGTTCTAGCAAAAATTGGATGGCCCGGCAGATGTCGGAGACGGGAGAGAGCCATGGCGGTCGACGAAGTTTGAAGGCGGATTAGCCAGATATCAATAGGTTTGGCATAGTTTATAAGCCTGCTTACACTTCGATGTAAGGTGCCAACGCGAAAGAGAAAATTGTTCTCAGCGGCGCATCCACCAGCTATATCGACGAGATGGTCGTTTAATATGTCGAGTCGCGAAGACGTTGCAAAGCCTGAAATTTTCGTACCACAACGAGCCAAGGACTACCCAGAGCCGCGGTAGGGGGGGTAGCCGTCGGCAAGACGGCGTGTAGGACTTCGAAGACGATACCAATGCTCAAAGCATTTGGCTCCGCAGTCAAGCTGCAGAACAAACCAGGGTGGCGGTGACATGCGAAGGGGTGTGCGACTCACGGCGTCGTGGACGGAACAGAAATGCATACAAGCAGATGCTACAGGAAGAGGAGGGTCGATCGACGCTGTAGCTGTGGGAGAGAGACTCACGATCGCATCGTTGGTTGGCGATTGAGACTATCCATTTTCGTGTTAAAATACTGGAAGGTGAACACCGGCCAAAATGAGAGGGTCGTATCGGTGGGAGGTCTACTGTCACGAGCCTGCGCGCCGCACGGCGTTTGGATTGAGCGGATGGTGGAGTCGCTCGGCTTAGTTTGCGCAATTTGTGCTGCACGTAAACTAAGATGTCAGATCCGTCAAATAAGATATCCCGAAGAGAGCTATTAAAAGTTTCGAACAGCGCTATACGCGGATCTGTTCAGTCAATAATGCCCGATACGTTAGTGCCCCGTACCGGATTGCGGTCCCGAGACGTCATTGCCCCGCATTTGTGCGTCGGCGGATGATCGAAAATAAGCGGAGGTTGGCGAAGAATGCGAAAATCGTGTCATTAGCCAAATCCGAGTAGATACCGGTGAGGCCAACACAATACAAAAACGGTCGTAGACACTGAACGATCAGATGATATAATTTTGGCCCATTTGGAGGACTGTGCCTCTAAAATAAATAGCCGTGTCGTGGTTGGTACATGTGGAACGAATTTCGCTGCCGCGAAAAACGGACGAAATCACGCGTAGGGGGTAGCAGCGTTCCAGCTTGCAGTCTGGTCTTCCTTGCAGATCGAAGACAGTATGTCCTCGTGCTGAAGGTCCCATTGACCAAGCCAGCTGGGACAAATTGCTTGTATTTATCAGCCACGCTAATTTGGGAGCGTTGGACCTCGCGCAAGGCGATGGAGTGGATAGTCGCTCCGTCAGTATCTTTCGCGATCGCTGTCAGGGAGGCCTCTGGTGGGACATGGAGCGGGGGGGGGGTCGCGGCGGTAGTCATCACGGAGGGCCGCAAAGGTACCTTTTTACGGCGTGAAATGGCCCTGCATCGAAGAAGGAGGCCGCGGTATAGTCCCTCGAGGCGGTGCAGGTGAAGCCCTCGGCGATGCCCTCGTGACCACGGGATGAATTCTTGGCGGGGGCCGGTGTTTTTTTTGGGAGAGGCGTCTGTCACGCGGAGCTTAAGTAGTTTAACAGAACCGTACGCAGGAGGCAGGTTGTGCAGCTGGAGAGGGTGTCTTCAATGGCGCCGTGGGAGGGGCAACTGAGTCCGGGACGGAAATTGAAAGAAAATGATCTCGCGAAAATATTACAGAATTTGGCAGTGTCCTCTGGCCGACTTGAAAATTGAGAGAATGGGTCCCACCACGTGAACTTTTCTCATCCCGATGTCTCCGGGGGCGGCATTGCATCATACGTATCGCAAAGTAACGCGGTGGGCGTTAGCGATTGTCTTTGGCAGTCCTCCGTTAGGCGTTGCAGAGAAATGCGCGGTGCAGAGCTTCGTAACGCTACGGAATCCGCCGAATCTCCGAGTCCCGAATCGCTGACAAGGCGGTACAGTTCATGGCACAGCAACTCTGGAGGCGACCGTTCTAAGACAAGGGCCGAACGGATTCCACTGAAGGATGAGAAGGCATCTTATCTCGTAGCGAGCCGACTGGATGTGGCGGACCTGTATCAATTTAAAGGGACCATGGACTTGTCGTAGAGGCACACCCAGTCGTGCACGGTTTCCGCTGGGACGTTCCACTGACTACATTGAATTGTCACGTGCTTCGGCATGTAAAACGACACCTTACAAGCAAGCCAAAAGAGAACTTGGGAAGAGGCTAAATGGAAAGCCAGCGGTTACACCAATCAGCGGAACGGAATGAAAGACACTTTGCGGCTTTAGAACAGACCCCGAAGGAGTTGTGGAGTCACCGCAATGCAATCACCGAATACCAGATGTGGGTAAAGGGTGCTGGAAGATAATCATTACGTTCTGGACAGGTCATATGGTGGCACAAGACAGGCTGCAGCAGTATGCGAGCTTTTGTATGGCACGGAGGCTCCCGTCGCTGACTCCACTAAATACATGGAGGTTGTAAAACGCGTATGGAGATAATTTGGCAGCTTACGTCTGTCAATGGAAGCCTTTTTGGTGATTGTTATGTTCGATATGCAATACGACCCTCTGGGTCCAACGAAATCGAGTACTTCACGAGGGCAAGAATGTTACGATAGGGGAATGCATTCAAGAATTGAAACTTGAAGGTATTCGACAACTGCAAGCGTTAGCAACGTGGGAGCACAGGAAGTTACTCAAAACGGTGGACATGATTTGTCTTCTAAAATATGTGAGCTGTTAAAGATTCCACCAGCTAGAGCATCGCACACAGCGGTGAGTCACGTGCAACCACCGGATCATTCGACACCGGCGTTGCTAACCTAACCACAACGTCTATCGCTCAGACTATTATCCATAATAGTTCTGACGTAGCCAATTCTGAGCCTTAAGCTCCGCTGACAACACGTGAAGTGCTCAGTCGGTGTCACAAGCCAGTCGTTTTGAACGTGGCTATGTCACGATGGCATATCACTGATGCCCCTCCATCTACATGGTCTCGTTTAAACGGGCCAAGGGCGTCGCTCCTAGAGCGCGCTACTATCCCATCGATGCATAAGAAAAGCATCGAGAAATTAAGCGAATCGCGTTAACTTTTTGAAGCCAGGCTTCGCGTCCAATATCTCTGATATTGCGAATAAAGCGTTCCAGGCTTGCACCAATGAGCTTTAATCTCGCTTGTTTTTGCCACTATACCACCGATGCTTTAAAAAGCATCGAGATAAAAATCTTCTTTAGCGCGAAATTCCTTCGCGTTGGGATCAAGGCCTTGTAGCTTTGTAGCAATAGATAAGAATATATTTATTGTGAGGAGTAGTCTCTCCAGACAAGCTACTGACTAGCCGTTCGGGCAAAACCAACGGGTTCTTCTCAGAGGCAAGACGAAACGTTTTAGTGTCTGCACTCGCCTGAGCGGGTACCACAAGAACTTTATTACGATACGTCATCGTCATCACCACGCACAGAGATAGGTGCTGGCGATGATGAAACATCCTCATCGTCGGAAGCAAACATGCTTTAGGGAACGCGGGCAATAGCAAGCGAGATAAAAGCTCGTTGATGCAAGCCTGGAACGTTTTATTCGCAATGTCAAAGTCATTGGACGTAAAGCCTGGCTTCAAAAACTTAGCGCGCGATTTGCGTTAAGTTTAAAGCCGAACTTCAACCGTTGCAAGATTCAAACTGCATCGGTTATCTCGTGAGGCAGGACTTCTATGCCCCACGTGGGGTGATCCCTGTCCGTGTTGTGTCGACAACACGAACAAATTAAAGGGGATATTTATTTCCTTTCTTTGCCCTGGGGAAGGGCTTACTTATCTATCGAGATGCCCGATGCGATTAACATTTTGCAATCAATTTTCAGGCGCTAGGGGCGCGTGTTTTTCGACAGACCTTCTGATATATCGGATGGGTCTCGTCATACTGACGGACGAGGCCCTTAATGTCAGCTGACAGCTGGGACCGAGGCTTCCAGTTGTTATACGAAGGTGGATAACCGCGCCAGCGAACGAGATAACTCGTTCGCTGCCCCTTCGAATAACGGCGGTTTTTGATACGTTCCACAAGAAAACGTTGACCACAGTGAGAATTTAGAGGAGGGAAAATGCTGATTGTCAGCGTTCCTTTAAAGGTATCAAGCAAAGCTTGATGCAATCGTCCATCTTGGCGATTGCAGATCAAGACAGACCATTCCATGTGGTCTGTGACGCCAGCGATTTCGCAATCGGCTGTGCGTTAATACAATACGGACGGCGCGGAGCGCGTCGTCTGTTACCGATCGCGTCAGCTGCAACCAGCTGAACGCAATTACCCAGTCCATGACAAGAACCTCCTTGCCATGAAATATGCACTGGCTAAATTAAGGGTCCATCTCCTCGGAGTTAGACCGTTCATCGTATATACGGACCATGCGTCATAATGCACGGCCGTAAATAGCCCACACCTCTCGCAAAGAATGAAGAGGTGGCTATCCTTTTTCGCGAAGAATAATTCTATAAACCAGGACGACTTAATGTCGTCGCTGGTGCGTTATCACGCCGACCCGATTTCGAGCCGGCTGCGCACTCCAACAGTGGAAATAATCCCACTGTTGCAATACTCATTACAAGTGTTACGTCATCAACTTTGTTTAATGACATAAAGTAAGCCTACACAGAAGATAAAGACGTTCTGCGTTTAATGGATCATCTGATGAATACATCCAATAAATACTTTGTAGATTTACCGGCTTTATAGGGATCGTCATCAGATCGATACACAACACGCAACGGCTTACTGTACTACACAGCCGTTGCCGGCGACACTCCACGTGTCATCGTCCCAACTCACAATGATTTCGGCTTTTCCATCATGTATGAGTGTCACGATGCACCAACATGTTATCATCGTGGACGTGAGAACAGTAAGTCGCGATTTTAACTGCCCCGCCAGTATCGATTCGTGCGCAAGTACATTAGTGCTTGCAAGGTGAGGCAACGGGTGAAGCCTAGCCCTCCATCATGTCCATTTCTCTAACCACTACCACTTCCAAAGGAATGTTGGCAGTCCGAATCTATGGACTTCGTCTTCGGAATCCTTGTTTTTGTAGACAGATTCAGCAAGATGGTACATCTTGCTGCAGTGCCAGAGTCAATCACGGCTCCGGGCTGTGCCCGTGTCTTTATCGGCACGGAATTCAGACTCTACAGCTTACCCCGTGAACTGGTCTCCGATCGAGGATCACGGCGTAGTTTTGGCAATCCGTGTTCTGATCTCCCGGAACACGGCTGACTGTCAACTTCTGATCATCCAGAACAGATGGTCAGGCGGAACGCATAAATCGCGCTCTCAAAGAAATGCTTCGAGGATACGTCCAATCGTATCCTAATTGGAGCGAGTTTTTACCGATGGCCGAATTTCCAACAACGACTCGGTGCATGCGTCTTCAACGGATACCTACCCAATTAGAGGATCCTTTAGTTTAAGGGGCGTGGACTCGCACGAGCAAAGCCATCTCTGGATTATGCTCATCACGCGTCGAAATTACGGACGACGCGAATAATGTCGATGTCGAAACAATCGACATCGAAACAGAGAAGCTCAGCAATAGTGATGATACTATTGTCCCCTCCCGCAAAAGAAAAGTACCAGAGAGGAATCCCTCGCTGAAGAAGAGAAAGATCACATGGCAGTGCACAAAGCGCACTGAAAAAGACACAAGAAATGAGTCATTAGAGGAATTTCTGCTGGCTCGAGAATCAGTAGCCCGCTTCGTTCAGAATTCCATGCTTGCACAATGGCCCGGCAGATACGGAACGCAGACCAACATGGAAGAGCAAACGTTCTTTCAATTAAAATTAATGATCTAGTACAATTGTCTACGGTAAACTTGCCTAAGCATGTAGTCACTAATGTGGATAATAAAAAATACTACCCAAGTTCATTAATCCATTCCGTGTACTGCATCGCAATGGCAAGGCGTACACAATAAAATTACCACGAAGGATGCGAACGCGTCCTACATTTTTATTTTGGTCGGCTCCGCCCGTGGTTTCTTCCCCGGACGGATCTGACCACCCCATTTAAGAATCCCTAAATGATTCTTGTGATCATGAACCAGACTCTAATGTTGGGAATGGAGATTCTTGTACTGAATCCGATGTTCCTTGAAATTGCATTGAGCTGACGTCAGCTCGTCACGGAGAGAGCGTGACACTTCCGTTTGTACTCCAATATTGAGTATGCACTTTTCGAACGGTCTTCCAACCGTTCGATACGGTGAGTCTGCATCTTGTGTGACGCTTACCGTGCTCATGATCAAGATACTCCTCCAAAAAAACGAGGTAGAGATCGAGTTTGTCGATCTTCGACTCTAGATCCGACACATAGGTCGGATCTAATGTTCCATAACCATTTCTCGTCTTTTTTCAGGAGACGAGAGAGATGAACTGTCATCTCTGCATAATTGCGAGAGTACTTGTGCAAGTACGCCGCTAAACCAAGGAACTTTCTAAGTCCCTTGACATCGACTGAAACTGGCCAGTCGATGACTGCTTTGATCTTTTTGGGATCCGGGCGCACGCCGAGTTTACCGACGATGCACCCAAGAAGTAGTATTTCGCTTTCAGTGAACATACACTTCTTGAGATTTGCGTACAACTTATGCTTTCGCATAAGTGTAAGAACCTGACGAACGTGAATTTAATGAACTTCCACGTCCGTCTTTCTGTCCATATCAGGCTATAAACAAATACATCGTCAAAATAACTCGATGCGAATTCTCGCACCGGTCTCAACAGATTCGTTACGCATCTGTTAAATGTTGCAAGGGCTTTATTAAGCCCCTGTGGCACTACAGGCCATTTCCAATGCATCCCATTGGGGTACTCACTGCTGTGTACGGGATGTCCCGCTCACGCATAAGGATCTGATAAAATCCATCCATCAGATCTGTAGACGAAAAGATGGTACTCTTAGGCGTGCCATCTATGATTATATCTTTTCTAGGTATCGGCGTTTGAGCCGGTACCATTGCAGCATTAAGTTTATTAAATGCGTGGACTATCCGCCACCCTCCTGTGGCCTTTCGCACACACAAGGTCGAAGAGCTATGTGGGAAGGTTGACTCCCTTACATGGCCCGCTTTAATCGATCGATAAAGAATTTATCGATCGCAAGTACTTGTTCACGAGGAAGTGGCTACTGCTTCATGATACAGTACTTTGAGCCTGGTTTGAGCTCGATCTCATGCCGAGTGCCTTAATCCATAGGCAACTCGCATGGAACTGCTTCAGGGAATACATCCATGGATTAAATTAAATATTTGTAAGAAGAATTTGTCTTAAGTGACTCCTAGGATTAAGTAGTATATCTCTTAATCCGATTTTTCACGTCGAGGACACTTTGTTCCATCGAAGAGCTACTGAGAACCCGTTCATTCTCTGCAAAAATTACCGCTGACCGAATATCGGTTACGTATTCGTCCTCTGTGATGAGTACACAGATCTGTTTTATTCTGCCAAGAACCGTTTAGGTTCTAGGGTTGGTGATTGAGCTATCTCCAAAATAACTTCGGAGGCGCATACAGATCAAGAGTATAAGCGCCTACTCTTGGTCCGTCATTAACCAAGACATTCGATGTCTCGTTTCTTCCTGGGACCCCTTTTCAACAGGCTGCCAAGAGATAAATTACACGAAATACTGAACTTTAGTTACTCTAGCATTAACTATTCGAGGAAACTTCTTCTTGAGTATTTGAAAACTTATCTCCTCAACTTCTTTCGACTGTGATTGCGCTATCACAGTCGGGTCATCTACGGTCGACTATCTACTCGACCTAGGATCATCATGTTGTACCCTTTCGCCAAACAGTATATTTCTTGAATGTCGCCCGCTAGGCGTAAATTTATGCCTCAATCCAATCGTCTGATTTGAGTGGTGGACCTTCGACGCTGCTTGTGCATTTGCACAGTCGCCGGAAGCTGACTCCACAGTGTGATTTGTTATCACACTGTGATCTTGTGCAGTCGTACTAACGACCGTACCACAAGTGAAATTATCGCACTCTCTCGTAGTACATCCACACGCTTGTAGACGCTCCAAGACGTTCATCAGATGCAATCTGATGAACAAGTGGCAGAAATCTTTACGGATCGATGCTGCCAGCTGATCCTTGGCTCGTATTTTCTGAGCCCAGGTAAAGCTAATACGACATCAAATTTGTCATCCAAGTCCAGTACGATAAGATCATCATCATATTGTAAATCTTTTAATGTGTAGAGAAATCGCGCAACACGTTTTATCACTGTTATCGATGCGCCTGTCGCTAGACGCACCGTCATCATCGTTGGAGGGATGTCGCGCTCAACGTATTTGAGCCTACGACCTCTAGTGACTGGCGACGAATAAAGTTATTCGACGCTCCGCAGTCCAAGTGACAAATCTTTGTCACTTTTAACTTCAAGATGATGAGTGGTATCTCACCACCAGGTGCAGAGACACATAATGTTTGTGTGCCTGGAGCAACTTTAGTCAAGAGAATTGCAAATTCTCTTGAGGTTGCTGGATACCGACCCCGACCGTTTTTTTGGCGGTCCGTCTTGCTGTTGCGATTTCGCAACAACGTCGGACCCGCGACCGTTGCCTTTTTTGGCATTCTGTCCATAAGTACATTCAGTACCCCTCAGTACTGGGCATGGGCCATGAGCATAGTGACCTAAATTTTGACTGTGATTGCATCGTCTGCAGTTGCTTATTGTCCGGAAAGCGAGGTATTTCGCTTTCGACGTAAGAGAGGTCCATAGGTTCTGGACCTCCAAGCTCTTGTCGTCCCGGAGGAGCCCATCCAGTTTCAAGCGGAACAGATGGGTCTTCATGGGGCCATCCCTAAGACCTTGCATAAACACCGTAATCAACGTGTGTTCATAAACTGGATTGCTCGTGATACAACTCGCTAAGATTCGTATATGCTGTGCATAAGCAAGAACATCACGCTTGCCTTGCTTGAACTCAGCCCTAGGCGTTTTAAACGTCTGTTTTAGCCGGGCTATATAAAGCTTCTACCGAGCCAAATACATGTGGTTCGCGCAACTTAAGGCCTAGTGTCCACGTTTTGGCACGACCTGCCAAATGTAATTGAGCAAAGGCGACTTGCATCTGCTCGTCGACGATGTGACGATCTCTTATGGCACCGTCCAGCTCGACAAAACATCTTAAGAGGGAGTCTTCTTTGACTCCCCTATACCTAGAGATGTCAATATTTGAGATTACGGGACGCCGCGTGTGCGTCATATCAAGAACAGGGTCTGTACCTGTTGTAACCTCTACAGTTCTGCCTGTTGAGAGCCTTGCTGATTAAGCAAGGCTACCTTTGACTTCCTCGTCAAGTTCATGTTGTTTGAACTTTGCGATGGCTGAATAAAGGGCATCTCTATCCAAGTCGGACAGCATGACCAGGATGGCATTATACCTTACGGTCAAACGCATTCGTTCAACCGCACTCCTTTATACGTCACTTAGAAAGGAGTAGCTATCACGCGAGACGTGATGCGTATATCCAGTTATATCTAACATGGACATGTAAGATGATAGAATGCGGTCTTTGGACGGACTACAAAGTGCTACCAGGTGTAATGAGGCACTGCCGACTTGTACAGCTTCAGTTCAAGTCCACTTTGCACTGCTTCGGTGCAAGTCCGCTTTGCATTGCTTCAGTGCTAGTCCACTTGCATTGTTCATTGCAAGGGGTGTCACACGTCACTTCACGTACACTAGTTCACATCATTCGAAAGAGGACAGATGATTTTGATCATAATACACATATAATAACTTCAATGAAGAGGGTGTCTTTAACATAAATATTATTTCCTTATGAGAGGTACTTTTTGTGCTGCAAACAACCTTTCTTGATGAAAAAGAATCGTGCTTTATCGGTTCATTTTTCGCTAATACTTCTTCTATACGGGGTGTAGCGTTGCACAAGTATTCTACTAGTACGTGCAGAGGAAGACTCTCTTTAAATTACTTGCTTTAAAAAGGGTTAAAAGTTTATTGTATTAATATGATTGAGTACTTCTGTTTCTATCTATTTACTACAAACTTAATTATATACTAATCCAAAGCATGTAATAAAGTCTTATCTGTGTCTCTCTTTGCGCGCGTCCAGTGCTGACTGGACCGCGGAGCAAGTAGATATAATGGCCTATTTCTACCAATGAGTAAGCTTTCCGAACATTGCTTTGTAATATTCTCCAAAATTCTCTACCTTTCAGATGATATATTAATAAAAAACATTTAGGTGTTAGTTTTATGTAACGGTCACCCGGTTACAGATAAGCTTTCCGATTATTACTATATGAAGTAGTTTTCCTTTAAAATTATCGACCTTTTAAATAATATACTAGCTAACAATTCATTACATGTAACGATACACTTGTTACAAAATGGGTACCTTCCTTCAGTATGCATTGAGACATCACGACAGTACTAGCCGCCATATTTATTATTATTTATATATGGATGATACCAAATAATTTACATGTAATATGTTTTTTGTAGCGTCAAAATGCACTGCAGCATCTGTAATGAAGTCGGAAGTTTAGTTACTTAAAATGTATGCATTTTAAAGCTCTTTTGTATTTTCTTGGAAAAACTACTTTTTCTAATCATAATTTTTAATGCTGAAACTGCTATCATAGACTTAGAAGCTCAATATCGAAATCATGAAACTAAAGTGATTAATCACGCGAAGCAAAAAGTCTGGAATTAAAAAGCAACGGCGACGATTATTTGTCTGAGACAAATTTGCCGTCGTCTCTAAATAGAGTGTTAGAGTCTAACTTATTTTTGTGCGCACGATTCCTACAATCTTTTACACGCATCTTAGCAGTCGTCATCAATGTGAAGTACGACTTTCAAACAATAGCTGCTGCCCTCGAGAGCATACTTGAATTCAGTCTTGTTATGTTAATAAATGTATTCGCGATAAAGTTTAGGCTACCGGACGTTCTCAGAGGACGGTAATCTATGTCGCGAATGCTCTTTCCCTAAAGCATAAAAATGTCATCAATTTTCTCCTACATGATCACACATCATAGTATCTTAAGTCAAAACACAAAGCCATAGCAATTTACGAAGAGTGACGCCCATAAAATGCGCCAGATGTTCCTAAGTGTGGCCACGAAAATTGGTGCACAGCTGCAAAGGCAGGAAGCCGCAGCGCGGACATGCGTGCCGGTTTCCAAAAAACTGTTAGACTCATTTAATAATAAAAAAGAAAACCTTGATGCCATATTCCTGATGTCACGCTGCACGATAAATTCACAAAAGGTTGTTATTATGAATGTCACAATTTAATTTAAAAGCTACGTATAGTCTGTAGACGCCTAGAATTCAAGAGGGTCTTCAGATTTGTATGTTTAACAAACTGTTGCGTTAAGCCAACTCGAAATTCACCTTTCTTCAAAAAGCAAAGCCATGGTGCAATCCGAGGCGTAATATGTGCACCACTTTAAAAGAACAATTTAAAAAGATGTTAGCCAAGCAAACAATAAATGCGCAGGCAGCTGCAAGAAAGGAGAAACCGCGAGCAATGCTTCTCATCCGCTTTAATTACAAATTCATCACTTGTTGATTGCTTTCCGCAAATTCTTTAAACTAATCATTAGGTCTCAAGTGATGTGCGCAAACTTGTGCAACAATCTAAAAAGTCCATCTTTTCGAAAAATAAATAAGACAGTTAACGTCTGATGTCATTGCATGCCTATTTTGAATTGATTTTGGAGTCAGAAAATCTCTGAGTCATGAGCTTCGGCATATGATTGGTACGAATAGCGCTCTGACAAACACCACCCAGCACAAGGCGACAACTAGACGACGACGCTAAACCCATTATCTCGCTGCGCGAACTCCCTTCTAGGAGTTCATGCCACACTGTGATTCGTCGTATATATTCCATATGCTATTACGGATTGGTTGTTATAATTATCGACCACTCCTAGCGGGGGCCGTTGCGTCCGTCATTTTTACCCAAGAATCCGAGAAAAGTAAGCTTTTTCCTTGCAGGCTTCCGTACCACAGAAACTCAAGCAGACAGACGGACGGACGTAGGGCCCGACAGGCATGCTGCGCCTCTAAACCGTCGCCTTTATTTCTGTTACCTTTTCTTTAATCAAGAGAGAAGTTCACGTTCGTCCTACCCCCCCCCCCACCCAGGGCTTTCAACGGATGGAAGACATCACCATGACTGGTGAAGCCGGTGCCTATCGCACGTTCCGCTCCATCTTTGGGAACAATTCTCAGCAACACGTTGAAAAGCCACAGCTAGAGCAGAAACAGAGCGACGATGGCGCGAACTCGAAACTGATCTTGGCCATCGACGACGAGGATGAAGCCATGTGGAGCGATGAACAACCGTTAGATACCAATACAACGGAAATCGAGCCGAAGGAGCTCTTTGGGTTACAATTTGCAGTAAGTATGTAGCAATTGGACCGAATCTTCTCGATTAATTTTAACGATAAGCACGTCGGTGTGGCAGCAGCGAAAGTCGATGGAAGAATGGGCGGACGACGACGACGAGGAAGAGAACTGGAAAGATGCATTGCAAGATCGAGTCAATCAGCTTGAAATTGTAAACCAACACGGCACGGATGCCACGATAGCAAAGTCTTCACACCAAGTAGATCAGCAAAAGGAGGCAGCAGGCTCGGATCTGCCATGCTTTGATTGTAGCCAATCGCTTCCAGTATCTCCTCGATTAATTAGATCAAGGGATCTTGTCGAGCGACGACCTGCAAGCCGTCACAAAATGCAGCGCACGTCTTCGTTAAATGCATGTATCAATGGCGACAATGCAATTTCGTCTAGTTCGCAAGATTTCATGTGGAGTTTTCAACGCAGACTAACAAGAGAAGGAAAGGTTCAAGCCAGTCGCCAGCAGTCGCACTCGTTTGATTTCATAACTCGAAACATTGAGACAATTGAGCACCACCGCAAAGGCTTCGACTCGATTAGAGGAGCGAGCAGTAAGACGCGCCATTTAATATCCCGACCGAATATTATGGACACGAGGCGCGGTAGTCCAAAGTACAAGTGTTGTTGTAGTCGTCACAAGATTAAGAAAGAAGCACTAATTGAAACAACGTCTTCAGACTCGACAGGATTGAGTGAAACAGAATCCATTCGTCGATTCGTGCTTGACGAGATTAAAAATGTAAGCTTTGCCAGTATCTTTTGGGTGACAACGATGTTTAAAGAATTTATGATTGTTTCTTGAATCGGAATAAAGATGTCCATGGAACGGCTTGTGAGCGATGCCCAGCGGTTAGCTTCTCTGGAAGAATTTTATCGAAATCATCAAATATCAAGCTCGACGCCGTCTATAAATATATCAACGGCACTGCTGTCACCTGCATCACAAATGCCCGAATCCTGACCGCTTACGCCATTATTTTTGTATGATACGTCGCTACGTGCTCTATTTAAACGCATTAAGTTT
>NC_090625.1:2062500-2092119 GCF_004359215.1 Bremia lactucae
GGTGCAAGCATTCCATCACATACTGCAGAGTAAATTGCTGTTGCCACCAAGTCTCAAGCTGCTTATGGTAGTACCGCTCCGCAATACCACCCAGGTAATGTCTAAGTAAATCAGCCTTGACTTCTTCAGACCGATCAAATCCACATGCCATCTGGGCCAGCACAAGCTGCCTGATGAACCGATGACCCCAATGAGAAAAACCAGATCCTAATTCTTCCTATACCTCTTTTCCATCGAAAGGACGAATTGAAAGTTTCCTTTGGCAAGTGTCAGGGACTCGAATATGTTGGGCATAAGCGTGAAGGTCACGCTTGCCCAGATGGTTCGTCGAAGTAGACGACGCCGTTGAAACTCGCCACATCAATGATGATGAGACGAAAGTGAAATTCGACATTTCCAACTTAGCCGGACGTGCCAAATCTTGGGCTTTGGGGCTCAAATTCACGACCCATTAGTCTTCGGATCGTATGAGGTCTTTAAGACCCACCCCTTTTCAACAGGCTGCCGAGAGATAAATCCCTCGGGATACTGAAGTTTAGTTACTCTAGCATTAACTATTTGAGGAAATTTCTCCTTGAGTATTTGAAAACTTATTTCCTCAACTTCTTTCGACTGTGATTGCGCTATCACAGTCGGGTCATCTACGGTCGACTCTCTACTCGACCTAGGATCATCATGTTGTACCTTTTCGCCAAACAGTATATTTCTTGAATGTCGCCCGCTAGGCGTAAATTCATGCCTCAATCCAATCGTCTTATTTGAGTGGTGGACCTTCGGCGCTGCTTGTGCATTTGCACAGCCGCCGGAAGCTGACTCCACAATGTGATTAGTTATCACACTGTGATCTTGTGCAGTCGTACTAACGACCGTACCACAAGTGAAACCATCGCACTTTCTCGTAGTACATCCACACGCTTGTAGACGCTCCAAGACGTTCATCAGATGCAATCTAATGAACAAGTGGCAGACATCTTTACGGATCACTGCTGCCAGCTGATTCTTGGCTTATGCTTTCTGAGCCCAGAGGAAGACTCTCTTTAAATTACTTGCTTAAAAAGGGTAAAAGTTAATTGTATTAATATGATTGAGTACTTCTGTTTCTATCTATTTACTACAAACTTAATTATATACTAATCCAAAGCATGTAATAAAGTCTTATCGGTATATCTCTTTGCGCGCGTCCAGTGCTGACTGGACCGCGGAGCAAGTAGATATAATGGCCTATTTCTACCAATGAATAAGCTTTCCGAACATTGCTTTGTAATATTCTCCAAAATTCTCTACCTTTCAGATGATATATTAATAAAAAACATTTAAGTGTTAGTTTCATGTAACGGTCACCCGGTTACAGATAAGCTTTCCGAATATTACTATATGAAGTAGTATTCCTTTAAAATTATCGACCTTTTAAATAACATACTAGCTAACAATCATTACATGTAACGATACACTTGTTACAAAATGGGTACCTTCCCTCAGTATGCATTGAGACATCACGACAGTACTAGCCGCCATATTTATTATTATTTATATATGGATGATACCAAATAATTTACATGTAATATGTTTTTTGTAGCGTCAAAATGCACTGCAGCATCTGCAATGAAGTCGGAAGTTTAGTTACTTAAAATATATGCATTCCAAAGCTCTTTTGTATTTTCTTCGAAAAACTACTTTTTCTAATCATAATTTTTAATGCTGAAACTGCTATCATAAACTTAAAAGCTCAATATCGATATCATGAAACTAAAGTGATTAATCACGCGAAGCAAAAAGTCTGGAATCAAAAAGCAACGGCGACGATTATTTGTCTGAGACAAATTTGGCGTCGTCTTTAAATAGAGTGTTAGAGTCTAACTTATTTTTGTGCGCACGATTCCTACAATCTTTTACACTCATCTTAGCAGTCGTCATCAATGTGAAGTACGACTTTTAAATAATAGCTGCTGCCCTCGAGAGCATACTTGAATTCAGTCTTGTTATGTTAATAAATGTATTCGCGATAAAGTTTAGGCTACCGGACGTTCTCAAAGGACGGTAATCTATGTCGCGAATGCTCTTTCCCTAAAGCATAAAAATGTCATCAATTTTCTCCTACATGATCACACATCATGGTTTCTTAAGTTAAAACACAAAGCCATAGCAATATACGAAGAGTGACGCCCATAAAATGCGCCAGCTGCTCCTAACTGTGGCCACGAAAATTGGTGCACAGTTGCAAGGCAGGAAGTTGCAGCGCGGACATGCGTGCCGGTTTCCAAAAAACTGTAAGACTCATTTAATAATCAAAAAGAAAACTTGATGCCATATTCCTGATGTCACGCTGCAGGATAAATTCACAAAAGGTTGTTATTATGAATGTCACAATTTAATTTAAAAGCTACGTATAGTCTGTAGACGCCTAGAATTCAAGAGGGTCTTCAGATTTGTATGTTTAACAAACTGTTGCGTTAAGCCAACTCGAAATTCACCTTTCTTCAAAAAGCAAAGCCATGATGCAATCCGAGGCGTAATATGTGCACCACTTTAAAAGAACAATTTAAAAGATGTTAGCCAAGCAAACAATAAATGCGCAGGCAGCTGCAAGAAAGGAGAAACCGCGAGCAATGCTTTTTATCCGCTTCAATCACAAACTCATCACTTGTTGATTGCTTTCCGCAAATTCTTTAAACTAATCATTAGGTCTCAAGTGATGTGCGCAAACTTGTGCAACAATCTAAAAAGTCCATCTTTTCGAAAAATAAATAAGACACAGTTAACGTCTGATGTCATTGCATGCCTATTTTGAGTTAATTTTGGAGTCAGAAAATCTCTGAGTCATGAGCTTTGGCATATGATTGGTAAGAATAGCGCTCTGACAAACACCACCCAGCACAAGGCGACAACTAGACGACGACGCTAAACCCATTATCTCGCTGCGCGAACTCCCTTCTAGGAGTTCATGCCACACTGTGATTCGTCGTATATTTCCATATGCTATTACGGATTGGTTGTTATAATTATCGACCACTCCTAGCGGGGGCCGTTGCGTCCGTCATTTTTACCCAAGAATCCGAGAAAAGTAAGCTTTTTCCTTGCAGGCTTCCGTACCACAGAAACTCAAGCAGACAGACGGACGGACGTAGGGCCCGACAGGCATGCTGCGCCTCTAAACCGTCGCCTTTATTTCTGTTACCTTTTCTTTAATCAAGAGAGAAGTTCACGTTCGTCCTACCCCCCCCCCACCCAGGGCTTTCAACGGATGGAAGACATCACCATGACTGGTGAAGCCGGTGCCTATCGCACGTTCCGCTCCATCTTTGGGAACAATTCTCAGCAACACGTTGAAAAGCCACAGCTAGAGCAGAAACAGAGCGACGATGGCGCGAACTCGAAACTGATCTTGGCCATCGACGACGAGGATGAAGCCATGTGGAGCGATGAACAACCGTTAGATACCAATACAACGGAAATCGAGCCGAAGGAGCTCTTTGGGTTACAATTTGCAGTAAGTATGTAGCAATTGGACCGAATCTTCTCGATTAATTTTAACGATAAGCACGTCGGTGTGGCAGCAGCGAAAGTCGATGGAAGAATGGGCGGACGACGACGACGAGGAAGAGAACTGGAAAGATGCATTGCAAGATCGAGTCAATCAGCTTGAAATTGTAAACCAACACGGCACGGATGCCACGATAGCAAAGTCTTCACACCAAGTAGATCAGCAAAAGGAGGCAGCAGGCTCGGATCTGCCATGCTTTGATTGTAGCCAATCGCTTCCAGTATCTCCTCGATTAATTAGATCAAGGGATCTTGTCGAGCGACGACCTGCAAGCCGTCACAAAATGCAGCGCACGTCTTCGTTAAATGCATGTATCAATGGCGACAATGCAATTTCGTCTAGTTCGCAAGATTTCATGTGGAGTTTTCAACGCAGACTAACAAGAGAAGGAAAGGTTCAAGCCAGTCGCCAGCAGTCGCACTCGTTTGATTTCATAACTCGAAACATTGAGACAATTGAGCACCACCGCAAAGGCTTCGACTCGATTAGAGGAGCGAGCAGTAAGACGCGCCATTTAATATCCCGACCGAATATTATGGACACGAGGCGCGGTAGTCCAAAGTACAAGTGTTGTTGTAGTCGTCACAAGATTAAGAAAGAAGCACTAATTGAAACAACGTCTTCAGACTCGACAGGATTGAGTGAAACAGAATCCATTCGTCGATTCGTGCTTGACGAGATTAAAAATGTAAGCTTTGCCAGTATCTTTTGGGTGACAACGATGTTTAAAGAATTTATGATTGTTTCTTGAATCGGAATAAAGATGTCCATGGAACGGCTTGTGAGCGATGCCCAGCGGTTAGCTTCTCTGGAAGAATTTTATCGAAATCATCAAATATCAAGCTCGACGCCGTCTATAAATATATCAACGGCACTGCTGTCACCTGCATCACAAATGCCCGAATCCTGACCGCTTACGCCATTATTTTTGTATGATACGTCGCTACGTGCTCTATTTAAACGCATTAAGTTTGATGCAAAAAAAATCTAGCGAAAAGATGCATTCGTGCCCAATTAAAATAAATTAAACTGATGTAAGCCAAGCTGTTTGGCTTCGTAAACTCGTTGCAAAGGATGTACGATAACAACTCAGAGCTGACATTCGAGAGCCATTTCGCGTTGCTGAAGGATTCGCCACTGGTAAAAAAATACGCGATTGTCCCTAGACTACGTGGCTGCTTGGACGCCAGGGCTTTCACGCAAATTCTCATGAAGCTGCCATCCAATTTCGAGACAAAGACAGCATAACTTTAATTAACTCGAAGCCATCTTTGTACTTCGCCTGACTAGCAGTGCTGGTACCTCTGTGGGACTTCTGGGTCGTATCTAGCTCGTCGGCTCTGTTTTTCTGTTGTATATAATTGTTTGTTACATTACAAGTATTCTGCACATAAAACAGTATCAGCGTTCTAAAGTGCTCGTGAATATTGCGTACAATCCTGCTATTTTGCTACTACAAAACTGCGAATTATACAAGCGTCAATTGATACAGTGCAAGACACGTAAAACTAGCACACCCAGATTTTCACTGGCCAATTTTCGGACCCTGATAATTGGCTTCGAGTACATTGTATGGCATGCGTCCCTGCCCTGTTCCACGCTCAGCCGTCACCACTAACCACTCACCCGCTTCAAACCTTTAACCTACCTTCTAACAAAACTTGACCAATTATGCCTCGCATAACGAAGTTGAAAAGACAAATGCTTGAAATCAGAGAAGTCAAGCGCCAAAGTCGATAACAGCTCAGGCATTCATAAATCTACTGACAGTAGTTATCCCGAAGATACAAAGGGCAGTAATGACGAAATTTTAACTTTGCATCTGTTGAAGCAAATATGAAAAGAGCCTTTCAAGCGCCTGTTAAAGTTCTACCATCACCACAACCAAACCATAACAGGTCAATCCAGTATATAGGTAGTGCACCTCGAGCTCAAAGACGGAAAAGAGCCGAACTAAGGAAAACTGCTGTTGGCTGTAATCTTTTGACTAAATACTTGGAACAGTTTTGCAAGAAGCTGACGTTGTAGATGAGGATGATGTCGAGGGTGACGAAGAGGATGGCGATAAGGATGGTGCAGTCTAGACCAGGGAAAGACTGCCAACAACCATTAACACACTTGGACCCTATCAAAAACTGGCAAAGTCGAGCAAAACCGGCGGCTTGCAGTTCTATCTTATCTTCGGCTGGAGAATTCTGGATATGCCCGAATAGCAGCTAGCACATTGATAGTGGAAGGTGCTGGGATATGTGTATTTTGCACGTTCTCTGCGTACTTAAGTCACACTCTGCCTAGAGGGTGAAGAATTGCCTTTGTCACAGACGGGAAAACACGCAAAAACGAGAAGCTATCTGCAGGATGAAGACTGCATATTACTCTTGCAAGAGTATCTTCGAGCAAATAAGTTCAACGTAGAAGTATCAGCTCCGACAGCACATGTCGACCAGAAAATCTTTCCGCAACTTGGATACGCCCCATCTCCCACAATCTCTGAAAGGACTGCGACACGCTGGCTCCATTCACTTGACATCAAGTACCGCACAGTGACGAAAGGACTATACATTGATGGCCATGAGCGGGAAGACATCATTGCTTACATCAGCACTTCTTGGAGCGAAGGCTGACCTTGAGGCACGGATGCCGTTTGTTGCTGGGAAGGAGAAAGTTTAGGATAACAACGCAAAGTTTACTGCAGTCACCTGCCCCCTAATAATAACCCCCCCCACTCATCTTGGTTACCCATGATGACAGTACTTTTGCAGTCCATTATGGACTCAAGCGCCTTTAGTAACCAGACGGTGAGCAACCATTGCGAAGAAAAGTCCTCTGCATCGTAATTCTCCGGTTAGCACTTGATGATCAAAAGGCTTCTCAGCATCCTGACCTACCAGCAGCGGCCTGCATCATTATGCATCCTGACATGACGGATATTGGACATCAGAAAACTGTGCAAACAAGTTTGTGACTTGGCTATTCCAATCTTCGAGGATGATTTTACCGGCTGTCAAGCTCTTATTGCCTTCGACAATGCAACTAGCTACAGTGCATTTGCCCTTGATGCTTTTCGCGCCAGCGAAATAAATCTGTCAAGTGGAGGCAAGCGGTCAAAGATGCGTGCAGCGACGTGGGGAAATGGAGTCTTTCAGGGAAAACAATGACATTTGTTGATGATCATTTTGATGAAACGCTCCGTAGTCAGGCAACTGGATTGAAAGTTGTGTTGGAAGAACGCAGGCTGTGGGATGCTGGCCTGAAGGCGCAATGCAAAGTATGCTCTGTAGATTTCACATCCTGCTGCACCAAAAAATTATGGCCAGTCCATCGGACTTTTAAAGTACAAGTTGGAATGATAGAGGAGCGAGTTGTGCCGGTGGCCATCAAGTGATATTATAGCCAAAATTTCACTGCGAGCTCAACTTCATCTAGAAATTTTGGGGAGCCGCCAAGCGATATGCCAGAAAACACTGTAATTATAGTTGGAATTTCTTACAGATTACAGTTCCAGCTGCCTTGGCATCTGTTTCACTGGACTAAATACGTCGGCACTCGCGATAAGCTTTACGTTACATGGACATTTACCGGAAAGGCCTCACCGGAAAGCAGCTGAGTATGCAGCACAAATCCACTGACGTGTTTTTATATATTTTGATGGATTTAGCTGTTCTACAAGATAAATAGCGAGTGTTAACCTGCGGTTTTCTTACAATTTATTGATAATACCTGCAAAAATTAATATTTTTCAGGGTGAAAACCTCTATCGGTAGAATACATCGTTCTTAGTAAACGGTCTCGCACACCCACACGTTCAGTTACGATACCAGCTTGGTGTGAAAAATTTAGCCGATAAGCTTGCTGGTATCAGCCCTGTTACCTTTCGGAAACAAGTAAGCGAAATTGCCGCGATGGGATTTAGTATCTTGAGACATGTGCGAGATACAATGTCGGATTGCCAAGGCACAACCGGATACCAAAGGCAGAAGTTGTATTGATTCTTGTGCAGTTAAAAATTCGGATTTTGATAAACACTAAAAACTACCCACAAACTTAATTTCTACGGTCTTTAAGACCAAATTGCATCCGCGCTTATTGGACCATTTACAGTCATGGCCAAGAAGGCCTAGCTTACACGCTAAGCCTTCATCGCAAGATGTGTGCACACCCAGTGGTTTACGTCGCCTTACTTAAACCATATTGGGACCCTCCTCAAAACGAGGATAGGCCTAGCCAGCACTCCAGTGCTTTGGTTGCCCGCGCACCCATGGATTGAAGCCACACTGTGGCTTAAGGTGCATTTATTAACACTTCTATTGATGAAAGCGTCGTTTAACGCAAGTTGACCTTGAGCGCGGCGCTCAAAAGAGTCAACGGCGTACGAGCAATCTTGCCGAAGAGGTACTTCAAATTCCCAAAAGTTTCCCAGAGGGGTACCCAAGCGACTTCACCAGATACTGGTGTTGGCCCTTGAGACGGCATCGCTTTAAGAGCTTCTTCACGTGAAACGGAAGGATTTTTCGCTCATCGAGCAACGCGGGGGGGGGACGAAATATCGGTGGAAGCATTTGATGCTATAATGCACGAGGTGCAACTTCTTAGCGAGAGCTTTGCTCGGATAAAAGGCTCTTCTGACGCGGTCCAAAACTTTTTTAACGTTAGGACGTCAACAATCTCGTTTAGAAGGCCAGCTGGAGATCCTGGTGAGGATGCAGCAACCTGCGGCACGGCCGTCTGTCTAGGTGCAAGCGCCGAATGTTACTGGCCTTTGGCTTTAAGCTTTGTGAAATCGAAGCAAAGGTTCTGTTCCAAACGAACATCAGCCACACCCGCAGACTCTATTAAATACAAGATGTTGCGAAGGCGTCGGGCCTGATGGACCCAAATTTTAACGAAGCATCGTTTTCGCTTTTTATTTCGATTAACTCTCTCATGGTGGCTTTCTCATGGTGGTCACCAAAGCACCGCGTGCCTGATAAAGCAAACGCGTCACATACTGAAGTCGCGTCCAAAACTTTGGAGCAAGGCATCGCTCATGAAGTGCGTCGCGAGCAGCGGTCTCCTCCGGCGTCTTAGCCTTGGGTCCAGAGATCGAGATGATCAAGCTGCGACACATTGCCTCTTGAAGGCACTCTTGTACACTAAGTGGAGTGAATCGATATTCACGATGAGCTTTTGCTTTCGCAAGGTTGCAGCTTGACGACGAAATTGTTCCTCTCTGAGGATTGCTCCCTCTTGCTCTTCATCAAGTGGGCTCGTAATATATTTAGACTCAGGATCAGCTGTCCTGCGCAATGCAGAGTCGGAGACTCATGCTTAGTTATCATCAGACAAAGGAATGCAAAACACAACCGAATGGTTAGCTGTTTAAATTCCAACCTCAAAGAGAAATGAAGCGAATGTCGTCACTCGGTGTCAACAGTCTATTGGGGAAAGGAACACTTCGGTTGGTAAACCGTTATTGTGGTACATTTACTTTATGGGTAAATACCCTTTGTTCTATTCTAAATAGCTAATCACTAAATTCCCAATTTTCATGAGTAACATATGTGGCAGCCGCAAGATATAAATCTGGTGACCGAAATCATTTTCTTAAATAAGTGTAAGGTTTTAGATTTCAGTTATTTAATAGCACCATTTAAGCTCAGTTTTCCTTCTGATATTACAGCGTTTGGTGTCTTCTTAAGCATTGATCTACGAGAGAAAGAAAGCTATCTAAAGTATAGAAGCTCGGGCACTAGTTGCTACTTGGTTCTCGGAACCACTTAATCCCTTGAACTAGGATTCAGTAAGCTCTACGAGCTTTTCAACTCACTGAGTTGTTGAACCTATTAGTTCAACACAAATAAGTGACTCACTGAGTCTATAAATCTTCCTTTGACTTAAGTATTGAGGTAGCTCCGCTGCACGCTAGATCAAGCGATCTCTATAGCTGAACTAAAGGGCTTCAGCCTGAAACAAAATTTCGTCCATTCAGATTCCTGTCTTCCATTTAGACGACAAGATATCGAAAGTCTATAACCCAATTGACCTCTGTTATGTTAAGAGCGAGATACCTCGCTCTTTTAGTTACAAACAATTGCAAAGATGCTATCGCTGTCAAAAGACTGGTCATTCACTAATCCTATGTGTGCAGTGTCTCACGCGCAGTGCCAAAGGAGTACTGAGCTAAGTGGTCGACCTTCCGCTAAGAAATAGCGGAGGAAGCGAATCCGACGCTGTTTTCAAATCGCACCGGTGAGGCCGATGCTCAAAGAAACGGTCGTAATCAGTAGATGCAAGACGCCTTTCAAATCCTGCAACGTCAAGAGAATTTGCAGGTCTCTTAATAAAAGAGGCTCCCAACGCACAGGCACTGTGTGTTACTGTCCCTGGTAACGAATATTCCTTCATCACCTTGCAAAAAAAGTTACAGAAGATTCTTCACTTCGTTCTCTAGCTGATTGTGGGGTGTCGAGCAATTTTATTTGACGCCAATCAATAGATCGTAGAGTCAAGTTTGTTGAGCGTGACAGTGCGCCTAGCAATAGACACATCTGTAACAGAAAGGGAAAAAAGTAATTGGTAGAAAGTACACGTTTAATGGTCGTACAGTACAATGATGATTTCATTGTCTTGAATTTAAATGACAGCTTTGATGTCATTCTTGAAATGCCATGGCTCAGAGAGTACGAGCCGTGTATAAATTGGCAGCATCAAGCCGTGACGAACTCGGTGAGCAAACTCCCCAAATACATAAGGGGTAAGTCCGAAATATTCGAGGAAATAACTCCTCAAGATCCTGAGGGAGTAAGTCCCGAGGAGCCTGTGATTTAAGTCTCCAGGATGAAGCCGAGACTTTAAACGTCTTGTCAAACAACGGATCAAATATAGGCTCTCTTTGCTTTACAAATGAGCGATTTGCGATGTCGTGTGTTTTAAATACACTTGATCTGATGGCGTTTCCGAAGTTAACTTTGGAGATAACTCGATTGCCAATAATAAAACCGAATCGGCAGCCGTTACCAGGATGTTTTTCGCTTCGCAAGGATACGATCAACATGTGGCTATATCCGAATTCTTACAAAATGAACTCGACGCAGCCCGAGAAGGAGCAACCTTGCTTCACCAGCAAGACTATCAAAGGCTGCACTTTTAGAAGAACAAGATGCTCAACAGTTGGAATTGTTGAGAGCAGTGCTAAAGCTTGGACGTAAGGGCTCATGCTTCACTATCCATATGTGTTTGGGTCGTAAGGAACCTTCTAGGCTTGGATCTGACAAATGCTGGAGCCGCCACATGCCGAATTCAGGGCTCTAGTAGAGCTCCTGGACTTGAAGCAGGGCAAGCGTGACATTTACGCTTATGCCCAGTATAAGCGATACTAAGTGAGTTATATCGTTAGTCATCTGATTGATGTACAAACGGAATTTTTTGTTTACCAAGGATCTTGCGAGCGATTTCGTCTGGAAAAAAAATTTCCGCTTCGAATTAGAGACGCGAAGTCAAGCGATTTTCACAGTGGAATAAAAAAAATTAGTCCAAAACAGGTTTTCGTCCATTCGAGTTCCTATCGTCCATCGAGACGACAAATGGTAGAACCTCCAGAACCAATGAACCTCTGGTATTGCTAGAAACCTCGTTCTTCAAGTTTTAAGCGATTGCAAAGATGTAGTCGTAGTCGAAATACACGAGGCCATGCCTCTGAGTGTAGTGCTGCCGAGAAAAATTCCCGATGATGTTCGGAAAGGTGAGGAAATGAGCTTAATTGATATTGAGGCTCATCTTCACTGACACGTGTGGCGCAGCATATCGAAGACGACACTCGGAAGGTATCGTACGACATGTCGCATTTATGCGGTAAGGCTTCAAACTGGGCTTACTCTGCGCTTATGGCGGAGGGAAAGGAGTTCCCTTCACGGCAACCTTTAAGAAAATATCCGCGCCATGTATCAGCCGTCGAACAATGAAGTGTTGCTCTTTAGGCGCGCTTCTTTGGAGCATGATAGGCGAAGCGATCCCTACAATAATATGTGCAAGAGATGCGCTCGCTGTCGGTATCCATTACTGTAGACCTAGTGCCGGATTAGATTCTGGTGCCCACATTCACGAATGAACTGCGGAACGGTCCATCGTGACAGGCCTTTATCAGAAAGATACCGGCGACGAGGGAAGAGGCGATCGAAATTGCCTTGGTTGAGGAGCAATCTTTCGACAATATGCTTGGTATAAGCCGTCGGCCAAAAGGTTGGAGGCCACTCTTGTAGAGTTGAAAAACGCAGACGTAGTCTGCCATAATTGCGGAAAGCGCGGTCACATGATGGCTCGCTGCTATACCAGTCCCTGCCAGTGCAAATACTTTTAGTAAAAGGACTCCCTATCCGAGGGGTGAAGGCAAAAACCACGCATGAGCTTTGCATCGATCACTGAGGAATGCAGGGGCGCAGTAGGGGCAGGATGCCCTACTGACGCGGACTCTTAAGCTACCGCTAAGTTCAGAGCTATCGAATGAGTGGGTAGCATAGTCCCTGAGGTTCCACAATTTCGGACCTCAAACTTGCTGGTCTATAGCGCCCGAGTACGAGGCCATGTACATGTATTAACATTTCTCGTTGATTCGGGTGCATCACGTAATCTTGTGAATTTATCTGCTCCAAAAATAAAGACCGGCGATGAATGGGTCGCTTTGCCAGGATGGCAACCGAGAAGTGGCGACCATTCGTTTGGCGAACGGTGCGCTCGTAAAATTAGAGGGAGTTCTAGTTGAAGTCGCCTTCAGTTTAAGTGATTTCTCATGCAGAAAAACGTTCACGGTGTATAGGTATGGAGAGTCCGTATAACCTCATCCTAGGCATGCCATGGTTGGCGAGACACCAACCATGGATTGACTGGCGTCCGCGCACAGTTGCGAAATCTACGCAGGACACCGGAAAGAATTTGCTCCTGCGAGACGCTTATGCAACTGATGTCGTGTCCAACACAGTTGAAAGTGTACCTACACGAAGTCAGGTGATGCAAAGTCGTACTAAGCTCGGAGAGAATGGTGAGGGAAAACAACAATGACAAGTAGTGTTGCATCCAATGGTCCTTCCCCCTTTGGCAGTAGATATCGATCTGACGGGAGGTCGAGTGTCGCAAGAACCGGCACAGAACTTAAAGCCTGATGCGGCTGTAAGTGGTGCGTTTGGTCCAGAGAGCAACGGCACCTACCTCCAGGTCAAAGGTCGTGGTAACTCGAAAAACGAGTACTCGACAAATAGTGACGATCAAAGGCATTGCCAAAAACGATTGACCTTTCGATCAGTCTCGACAATAGAGGGCGGGTCTTCGAACGAGATGTTCGAGGCCGTCGAACAAATTGGCGGAGGCATCCTCAGTTGAGGTGCTCCAGCACGTCTTGAATCAGCCGAGGAGATAGTGAATCATCCGGAGATTTCTTGCGATCTTCTCCTTACCAAACTTCAGGAATCGAAGTAGTCGCACCAAGTCCATTAAAGAACGTGTTGGACTGTTGCTCGTCGTCTTCAAGAAAGAGAGTGTCTTGGAACCCAGCAGAAGAAAGACCCGCTGATCATGGCAGGGACGCTTTGAAGGACAGCACGTTCTTAAAATTCTGTGGAATTACCGTGATGTGTTCCCAGAACATGTGCCAAGCCGCACCGGCCGGTAAAAGCATCGGGCACGAAATTGATTATAAGACGTGGCATCAAGTATTTTGTGACCAAGGAATGGCCGTTGTCGAAGGAACAAGTCGATCGCATCGATGAGTTCTTCGACAAGCGAGCCAAGACTGGACATGTACGTGAAAGCAAGTCGCCTCACTGCAGTCCGACCTTCTGAGTGCGTAAAGCCTCCTGTGGATGGCGTGCACTTCATGCTTACAATAAGCTGAACTCGGCGACCATACTGGCTCAACGCTAACCTCGTGGATAAATGTTTTGTTGAACTCTATGGGAAAGTCAACTATTGTTTCCGCGTTTAATTTGAAGGATGTTTACTATCAAGTACTCCTGAGAGAGTCCAATGTAGCCAAAACGGTAGAAAACACGCCAAGCGGTATGCTCTAAGAGGAGTGGCTCATGATGCCCTAAAAGTAGAAAAACTTATCGGCGACATTCAATTGACTGGTTTCCCACCTAATTCATCCGCAATGTGCCTGCGCGCCCATTACTTTGACATTCGTGCATAGTAATGTCAGGACGGGCTGAGAGACATAGAATGGTGAGACCGGTGCTAAGCTGCATCGTAGGTACACATGGTGTACGAGCAGACCCAGACAACGTAAAATCTGTACAGGAATGGCGAATTCCACGGCATGTGAATGGTTTGCGCCAATTCCTAGGGCTCGCTAATTACTTGCATAAGTATAGCAAGAATTATGCTGAGCAAAATAAACCAGTATCTGAATTCCGTAAAAAGGACGCAGAATGGGTTGGTTGAAAGATCAAGAAGATTCTTTAACATCAGTAAAGCAATTTATTGTTGAGGCACCGGTGGTTGGCATTGCCAGACACGGATAAGCGTTTTTGGGTCGTCTATGATGCAAGCAATTTTGCAATCGGCAGCGCGCTCAAGCAGAAGGATGACGACGGAGTTGACTGTGTCATCTCTTTTCAGTCCGGCTTTTAAAAGCCGCCGAACTGAATTACCCTGTGCATGAGCTACTATCAATAAGGTATGTTTTTGTTATGTTTCGTGTGCACCTATTGGGCACCGAACCATTTGTGGCTTATACGGAAAAGGCATCACTGCGGACTGCAACAAACTTACCGCACTTCTCGCCTAGAATGGCAAGATGGCTTACATTCTTCCCTAAATTTAACTTTAAAATTAAATGCTAGCCTGGTAAATCGAATGTCTCGGCTGACGCGTTACCGCGCAGACCAGACTTCGAGGCATGACTCACGAATGTGTGTCTCGTTCTAAGGCACAATCGTTAGCATTGGCAGCCATAAAGACTACCACTGACGAGCTAGTTGGCCTCCGAAATATAGTAGAGCTACACTTAGGACGAGCATTGTCGCCTGCTGTTGGATCGTTTCGGTGAAAGGTCTCCCTTCCGTCGCGCCTGAAGGCGAAGCTAAGTCGGTTTAGCTACAGCAATGGCCTATTGAGAATCTATGTCTCTCATGACAAAGATTTCAAGCTGAATAACTTCACGAACTCCATGATGTACCATCGAGTGGACATCTAGGCCGTGAAAATACTTTCTTACGAATGTCAGATGAATTTTGTTGGCCACATGGGTGGCCAACAATTTTCGCTCCTGCGAACAACAGCGCATAAAGCCTGCACCGTCCAGCAGTGCGCCATTGAAGCCGCTGCTAATTCCAACGGATTGTCGGAAGTCGGTCAGTCTAAACTTCATGTTTGGCAGGCCGCCTGACAACAAGAGTCGAATGGGGCTCGTTGTAAACTGATCAAAATGGTGCGTCTAGCATCATGTAGCACCATGATCTCAGGCAAGGAGGCAGCTCTCTTATTCCTGGATTACATGTATTGACTACATGGGATGAGGATCCATGTTTTACGTCAAGGTTTTGGCGTCATGTGCTTGAGCGGCTGGGTAGCAAGCTCTACATGTGGACAGTCGATTACCTCCAGACCGATGGACAATCGTAAATGATGTATTGCACTCGGAAATGCATTCTCAGTATCATACAAAATGATACTGACATTCCAGCCGCGTTGATCGGGCCTTCTACGGTGGTCGAAGAGGTTAAGGACCTAAATTGAAGGCTCAGCCTCCCGCCGTATAAGTAGACGCACCCCGTCTTATACGTGGGTCGTCTGAAACGGTCTGTTGATCCAGACGAGATCACATATCTGAATCCGCCTAAGGAGACCGATGGAGACGCGGATCGTGGGTCGAGCGTTGATCAGGTGGGGGTGACGAAGAAGGTGAATGACATCTCGCCGACAAAATTTCACCCACTATGATATGGACTTGTTGATCGAGGGATATCGCGCAGCATAAGCTTTTCCAAAGGTCCAGCCGAAGTTTTCGTAACCTGGCGATCCTTCGAGCTAAAATCGAGGAGGCCTCGAGTCATTCGCGAAACTCGACTTTGCAGATCCCCGATCCGTCGTTCAGCAGCGCGCTCAGCGCTTGCGATTGGATGGAAACAGTATAGGCTGCCGCGAGTGGGTGGCCAAAATCGCCACTCCTATCGGGCGCCGCCTGCATTGGTGGATGCTACTGGGAAGCAACGCTTCCTTGCTTAAAGGTTGTTTGCCCATCGCTCTGTGAAGCATAAACGTCAGATCCTCGTCCATTGAAGGGGCTACCCATACAGTTTTGACTTTTGTGAACCGGCCGACGTTTGCGCGTCGACGTGCCGGGACTGGTGTCTGCCTATGAATTGGAGCACCAGTTAGTGCCACTTCCTAGTTCCAAATGGATTAGCGAGCTAGCGTGATGAGAAGAAGCATGGCGTAAAATACCGCCTATGATTTGTCTCCCACGCAAGCGAGCAAAGTTGATTCGCTGCGACCGTTGTTTCGCCAAATTGCTATGTGGATGAAAACCGCGCAGGTATTTTGCTTTGTGTTGGTCGGTTGTATCATTAGAACCCAACACGACCGGGATCGCGAAACCACGGCCAAGTGATTTTCCCTTAGCCTTCCATGAATTATAGACGCCATAATAGTTATAAACATATACAGTAGCGCGCTCTAAGAGCGACGCACTAGTTCCATCCAAACGAATCCATTCGGATGGAGGTGGCACCGGTGGTATGCCACCAAAAACATTGCCGCGTTCAATGCGGCAAAAATGGGATACCGACTGGACACGTTCACGTGCGTTGGTGGAGCTTTACGGATAGACACTTCTGGGTCAGACTCCCCGTTGTGGATAATGGCCTGAGCGACAGATGTTGTAATTTACCCAGCCGAGAAGCAGCTGAACCTTTATGAACAGTGCTCTCATGAAAGGTTGCTGCGCGTGCTAGCGCAGACGACGAGACAGTTGCCTTCGCAACGTTAGGCGTCTTCTTGTTGGAAGTAATGGGTGTTTTTTTGGATGGGCATCATAGCACCATCACCCTACACCATTAGCTCGCTGTACACATCACTACTATGAGGTGATGGCAGCGGTGTCGACTAAATGTAGTCAACAATGAGCTACGGATATTTGTTCTTACTGTGCAAGTGGAATGGATCATTAAGTCCAGTTAATAGCGCGGCAGAAGCTGTCGGCGTTGTAATTGAGGCACTAGGCGACGGCGCCCTATATTTCGCGACACGTGCGCTTCGTGTTAGGTTGTTTGGGTGTCTTCGTCGATAGCTTTACCCCTTTTAGGGGGCATGTCAAGCGCTGTGGGATGTTACCCTAGTAGGTGCACACACTGGTCATTAAAAGAGTGGTTGAATGGACTAAGCGGCGCGACGTGTGCAGCTCGCTGTTCCACTTTCCTCCCGTTGACGACTTTACTAACTGTAGATTCGTTTTTATTAAAAGTGGCGGTATAACGGGCTAGCTGTAGCGGGGCACCTTTCACTAGTACATATCAGTACTACTTTACCTTACCCTGGTTACAGTGCATCGAAACTTCATGTACACAAGGGTACAGAGGAAATTTTCTAAGTAGCTTAGGGTCTTTAGCTACCAAAGGTAATTGAAAGGATTAGAATTAGAAAAAGGAAATTGTAATGATATATTAGTATCTACGTAACGATTTTCTATCTACTACTAAACTTATTATAGCAATATCTAACTAAGTATGGCGCCTCCTTGCGCACCGCACAATCGTGTCTTGAAACGATTGGCGGGGCTGATTTAGACTTAAATCAACCAATCAATAGAGCTTATGTCTTATTGCATCAAAATTATCCAAGTTGGAGTTTTTGTAACTTTTTAAGTCAAAGTTAATAACGATAATAATTTCGTACTTCTTTGTTTTGTTCCTATTCTAGGAAATAATTAGTGTTGTTACTCTTACAGGAAATAACACTTATGTAGCGGTATGCCCCGCTACATCATCCCCCCTTAACCAATATTGGAACTGTTTAAGGCAAAATTAGTAAAGATGATAATTTTGTACTTCTTTATTTTTCCTCTCATAGGAAATAATACTTATTTAACAGGAAACCCCGTTATACCCCCTTAATCAATAGTAACTATAGTGACTGATGTAAGGTGACAGGAAAGATTATTATGTGCTTCCTGTAATTTACTTAAATGGTTTTGATTAAAATACCGATTTTATTTGCACTATTAGTTTGAAAAAAAATTAAGATTGCGACGAACAAGTCTGTGCACGTGGGCTGTGAAGCCGTTATGCTGACAGCAGCACGGATCAATGTTGCTGTCAGTAAAGCAAATGTTTTAGAAGACGCTAACGCGTCTACTGCTGGGAATACGTGACCTCCTACTTCCAATAGAGGTGACTGGGGGATGTCATCTGCTGATGACTTCGCAGATGACGGTGATAATTCACCTGCTACACCAATTTAGGTGACCGGACCAAGTCGCCGGCATCGCCCACCTCAGTATCTACTGTAAAGGCCGCGGATCACCCGGGGCCGAGTCCGTTAACCCTTTGGGTTTTAACGTGACAACCAGAGAGGTGATGACGAGTTTGTTCGACTCGTCGGACCTCTTTGGTGGGGAGTCATCATCGGATGACTTCTGGGCGATGACCACTCTGGTGACGTTTGGATGCGTCACTAGAAAGGGCAAGCTTGCACTACCAGGAAAGGAGTGATTCTAGGGATAGCTCCAAGGGCTAAGTTAGCGTAAACGCTAACATGAGCAATCAGGTGATGGATCGGAATACGTTGCGGTTCGCTGCTGAAAAGAGGCCTTGGTTGCTCTCTAAGAGAAACCTAATTTGTTAGTCTGGTATGACCAACAATCAATATCATGTTCCGTTATTCGGCTTATTCTGGTGAGAATGAGAAGAAATTCTTTATCGATGCCTTTTTCCGGCATCGATAGTGCACTTGTAAACGGGCAAAGGATTTCAAACTTTTGTTCCAGTCTTGGATAGCTTTAGTACAGAATGTACAAAACATAGGCCGTGAGGTCTGGCTTGACAATCTAAATGCTTTCCGTGAACGGCTCGAGAAACGGACCGTAATTGATGCACACTAAAGTTGCACCGTTTGTCTAAAGAGGCAGGGGTTCCTTGCCTTTCGTGGAGGGACTCAACCCGTGCTGTTTTAATGGTGCAGGTCATGCCCCTAAGGAAGCATACCCCCTCAGAGATAACCATTGGAATAATGGCATCTCTTACGAGATGCGTCAAGGGGTTGAGAACCTCCAATTCTTTTACGAGCGCGGGAAGCGCTAGTTCTCCGATGGATAATCTGTCGAGGAGGATGGGTCTCGTCGTACTGCAAGACGAGTCTCGAAACGTCCAACTTCATTTGGGAACGAGGTTCTTGACTCTCATGCGAGGGTGGATACCCTCGCCAACGAACGAGATAACTCGTTCGAACCCCCTATGTCTCACGGTGGTTCAAGAAGCTTTCAACAAGAAAACGCTTCTAACCACCTGAATCCAGCATGTGGAGGGGGGGTCGGGTTCTCCTCGTTAGAAGAGCCCGAATCAACATCGTAATTTTAACCACACCCTTTCCTTTGTAAGGGAGGGTCTTGATCACGAGCAATCCCGTCGCCGCGAGATAGCGGTGACAGTTGACCTTGTTTCTCGTGACCAGTTTAGAATAGTGCGTAGGTTCCAACTGATCAACTGGCGAACGAAAGCTCACAACAGTCCCGTCAGAAGATCTCTTCCTTGGAGAAAAGAGTAAATTGTTTGGTTTAAAGAGAATCATACTTTGTTCCGAGACTATAAGGCTTTGTCTCGAAACAATCAGGCTTTGGCGGATGCCTTGATCGTTCCAGTGTAAGCCGGAATCGGAAGAAGCCTCGTACTGATGGTACGGGCGGAGACACCCAAACTAAAACTTAGGATGCGTACGCATTAAACGACATATACGAGGCAGCTCGATCATGTTTGACGATGTAGTACACGAAACGGGCAGATATATTCGGGCAGTAATTTATCACTGCCTACATTCGTCACTACGTGCTTTGGTAGCTGTACCGTATACATTAGGACTAGTTCATTAATTTTAAATGATAGTATGTTTGCTCTTCCATTTTTGTCAGAGTTCCGTTTCTGTCGGTCCACCGCGTCAGCGATGGAATTCGGTACGAAACCGACTACTGCTTCTCTAGCCAACAGGAAATCACCTGCTGACTCGGTATTATTTTTGTTTGCAGTGCGACCCGCTCGCACTGCGGAAATATTAATCTCTTCATTATTGAGAGTATTATCATCCTAAACAATAGTATTGTTTTCGATGTTGAGTCTTTCAGCATCGTTGTCTAAGTAAGTAATAGCATATTCTAATTACTTAGTTACTCCACTCTAATGTTAGGTAAATTAACATTGGTATCCTTCGCATTGACCTTAGTGCTAATGTGTGATGAGCAAGATCTAGAAGGTTTGTTGCTCGAGCGAGCCTTCCCCCCCCCCCCGAACCTCGCAAGCAGGGTAGGCATACGTGGGTGGCGTAAGCCATTCACGAAAAACGGTATACGCTTTGTTGAAGCATGCACTGATTTGTTGATGGCAAATCCTACCATCGGCAAGTACTCGCTTCATCTCTTAAAAAGAGTGGACGTATCCGCGAAGTATTATTTCGAGAATACGGTTTGCACGGTCCGTCTGACCGTCAGTTTCAGAATGATCAGAAGTTAACCTTCTTAACTCTGTTCCAAGTGAGCTGAACACTGTTTGCCAAAATTACGCCGTGAATCGCGGACCTCGATCCGAGACCAGTCCGCGGAGTAACTCATGGAGTCGAAATATCGTGTCAACAAAGACACGAGCACAAACTTTGGCTGTAATAGACTCCGGGACGGCAGCAAGATGTATCATTTCGCTGAAATGATCAGCAAAAACAAGAGCACCATTATTCTTATGTTCGTCTTCGGAAAATTTAAGGACGAAGTCCATGGAGACAGACTGCCACCACTATGCCCGAACTGCAGAGGTTGTATCGGATCACGGAATGAAGCACTGGGCTTCACCTGTTGACAAACTTCGCAAGCACGTGCGTACTTGCGGGCGAAATCATACTGGCGAGGCCAGTAGAAGTCGCGATCTATCGTGAGATAGGTCTTATCACATCCATGATGACAACTTATTGGTGCATCATGGCACTCATACATGATGCGTTAACGCAAATCAGTATGAGTGGGAATGACGACACGGGGTATGTCCTAGCAATGGCTGTGTAATACAGTAACCCATCGCGTGTTGTGTATCGATCTGTTGAGCATCTATACAAATTCGACAATCCTTTTAAGGATTGTTGATATGAATCTATATAAGGTTATCCATCAACCCTTTAAGACTTCTCTTCTTGATAAGCTCTTCTAACGTCGTCGAGTAATGATGACGACGGAACACCCATTGTTGCAACAGTGGCCTTATGCTCACTATTGACTTGCGTAGCTGGCATTAGCCAGTGTGTATTTTATGGCAAGGAGTTCATAGTCATTTACTGAATAGTTGCGTTTAGCTTGTTGAAGCTGGCGCGATTGATAAAAGACGACGCGCTCTGCGCCGTCTGTGTCATATTGCATTACCGCACAGCCGATTGAAAAGTCGCTGGCGTCACAGAGCACATGAAAAGGTCGGTCTTGGGACGCAATCGCTAGGATTGGTGATTGTATCAAGCTTTGCTTGATACGCTTAAATGAACGTTGACAATCAGTGTTCCATGACCACTTTACATTTTTCTCAACTAAGAAGAAATATGTACTGTCATTTTGGCATAATTCGTGAGTACTTGCGCAGGTACGCCGCTAAATCGAGGAACTTTCTAAGTCCCTTTACATCGACTGGCACAGGCCAATCGGTGGTCACCTTGATCTTTTCTGGATCCGGGCGTACACCGTGTTTATTCGCGATGCACCCAAAAGTGGTATTTCGCTTGCAGCGAATATACACTTCTTAAGATTTGAATACAACTTGTACTAAAGCATAAGTGTAAGAAGCTTTCGGACGCGATTACGATGTACTTCGACATCATACTTTCGTTCATGACTCTGCTATGAAAGAAGACCTCATTAGAATAGCTCGGTGCGTAATCCCGCACCGATCTCAACAGATTGGTCACACATCTGTTAAATGTCGCACGGGCATTACTAAGTCCCTGTGACATGACTAGCCACTTCTACAACATACCGCTTGGGGTGCTTACTGCTGACAACAGAATATCTTGTTCACGCATAAGGATTTGATAGAATCCATTTATCAGATCCATTGACGTAAAGATAGTACTCATTGAAATACCATAAATGATTACGCATTTTCGTGGTATCGATGTTTGAGCCCGACCAGTAGCAGCGTTCAATTTATTGAATGCATGCACTATCCGCCGTCCCCCTGTTGCTTTACGCACACAGAAGGTCGGAGAGCTATGTGGGGAAGTTAATTATCTCACATGGCCCGCTGCTTCGCGTTCGGCAAAGATTTTTGTCGATCGCTATTACATGTTCACGAGGCAATGGCCATTGCTTTGTGACACAGTATTTCGAACATGGGATAGGTTAATTTTGTGTCGAGTGCCTTTATCCTTAGGCAAATCGCACAGTTCTGATTCAGGGAAGATATTCTTAAATTCTATCAAATCCTTACATAACGGGTTTGTCTTTAGAGACTCCCAGGACTAAGACGTAAAGCTCCGATCCGAGTCTTCTCATCGAAGACACTTTCGTCCACCGATGAGCTACTGAGAATCAGTTCATTCTCAGGAAATAGTTTTGCTGACCGAATATCGACCACATACTTGTCATGTGCGACAAGAACGCAGGTCTACTTGACTTTGACACTAGGCAGATTAAGTAAAACCGTTTTCGTTCTCGCGTTGGCAATTGAGTTATCTTCGAAGTTGACTTCAAAGGCATTATAAGATCAAGTGTATAAGCGCTTACACTTGGTCCCATTTATTGTCTCAGTTCCCTCTTTGAAAAATATTTTTTTTCCAAAGAGGAAAGCGAGACAATAAACGTCTTATTAAGCAATGGACCAAGTGTCAAAAAGTACCTGGGAACCTTCACCACAGGTTTCCGGGGACTGACTTATTCCAACAGAAATTATTTAGGGAGCATTCTGCCCATCTACCTCTAGCTGTAATTGCGCTACTAAAGCGAGACCCTATACGATCGACTCCCCAGTTGATCTAGGACTTTCGCAGTGTCTCTTTTGGACGAGAGTTTAAAAAAAATGGATGTTGCTTTCCAAGCAAGCCTCTTTGTTTCGTACCACTCATCTTATTGAGTGGTTGAACTTCGAAGCTGCCTGTGCTTGTGCACAGCCGTCGGTAACTATGTCCACGTCACAATGGTGTACCTTCGACGCTGCCTGTGTTTGTGTACATATGTCGATATCTAACTCCACAATGTGTTGGGTATTCACACTGAGGTCTTGTGCAGCATGCTAACGACCTAACTACAAGTGAGGCCATCTCACTCACTCGTAGGACATCCATACGCTTGTAAACGCTCCAAGACGTTCATCAGTTGGCCATCTGATGAACAAGAGACAGGCATCGTCACGGGATAATGCTGCTATACATGGCTCGTACTTTTTAAGCCATGGTAGTCCAGGGATGACATCAAATTTGTAATCCAAATTTAGTGCGATGAAATAGTTATCGTACTTTTTACCCTTTAACGTGTATTGGAAACTAACTACACGTTTCTTAGCCGTTACATATGCGCCTGTTACTAGGCACTGTTATTCTCGTTTGAGGGATATCACTCTCAATATATTTAAGTCTGCGATCTTATAGCGATTAGCGTCGAATAAATTATTCAACGCCCCACAATCGACTCGAGACTTAAGTGGCAACTTTTTGACACTTTTTTCCAGGGTGATGAGGTTAACCTCATCCCTTAGTAGTGTTACAAACAATATTGGTGTGTGAGGAGCAACTTTTGTCAAAAGACCTGCTAATTATTTTGGCTTTACTGGATCAGCAGCGCGCTCCACACATTCTGACTTCGACATTTTTCACGATCCGCCTTGCCGTTGCGATTTCGCAACAGCGTCGGATCCGCGTCCTGCGCTGTTCCTAGCAAGAGGTCGATTGTTTCGCTCAGGGTTTTTGGCACTGGCCGTGGGGCACTACACTCATACGCGTAAAGTTCCACATTTTAACAACGATTAGATTTCTGTGATCGTTTGTTACCTGAAGAGCGAGGATTCACGCTCTCTTCATATAAGAGATCCATGGGTTCTGGCCCCCATTTTCCATTTTCTTGTCCTCACGGTGGACGATATGCGCCCGAGTGGATGAAAGTCTGTTCCAGACTAAAGTCCTCCTTTTCCGCTATAGAGATCGCTTTGTCAAGCGACTTCAATTCCAGCCGGAACAGGTGGGTTAACAGATCCGTCTGCGAGATATTTTATAACCCAGTTACCTGTGTTTGTTCATCAATTGGATTGCTCACAATACAACTGACCAGGTATCGTGTATGTTGGGCATAAGCGTGAATTTCACGCTTGCCCTGCTTCAAATGGAGGAGTTCGGCTCGAGCCCTGAATTCGGCAAATGGCGGCTCAATTGTTTGTCTGAGCCGGGTCTTAAAGATCTCATACGACCCATAGACTAGTGGGTCTTGAAGCTTGAGCTACCAGGAATCTCAATACGTTTTCCCGCGAGGCCAAGATCTGGCACGTCCGACGAAGCTGGACATGCCAAATCTCCCTTTCGTCGCATTACAACTGATACGATGAGCTTCTATGGCATCGTCTAGTTCGACGAACCATCTTAAAAGAGAGTCGCCTTCGACTGCCTTAAATTTAGAGATTCCGATCTTTAAGCTTTCGGATCGACACGGAAGCGTCGGCTCATTAGCAGCATGTAAATGCTGCGGTCTCACCAGTTCCATCTGTTGAGCACCCTATTCTCTCAACACCTCTGTAGGTTTAGATCCTTGCTGGTAAAGCAAGGCTACTTTCTCTTTGGCACCGTCGAGTTCGTGTCGAAAGATCTCGACAACTGCCGCATGCTGTCATTTCTGCCCAGAGTGTACAGTATAGCGCCAATGGCTAGCCCGCCTACGAATGAATTCGTTCGTTTGATCACTCTCCACTCGAGGTCACTATTATGCGTAAATCTTTCACGCATTGTGTTATAACCTTCTTGAGGGGCTTGGACGATCCCTCCTCCTTCATCCAACTGTCCATATTAGATGGAACGTGTGTGAGTATGAAGTGTAAAGGGGCACCGCAATGATCAGTACTAATTAACCTTACACTGATTACAGTGTAGGTTAGGTGCCTCGAGACTTCACGTACACAGGGGTACAGCGAAAAGTTTCTAAGCAGCTAAGGGTCTTAAGGTACCGAAGGTAAATCAAAGGATTATAATTAGGGATTAGTAAATTTGTAATGATATATTTAGTTTCCTACGTAACGATCTTCTATCTACTACACTTAATTTATTATATCAATATCTAAGTAAGTATGGCGCCTTCTTGCGCACCGCACAATCGTGTCTTGAAACGATTGGCGGGGTTGATCTAGACTTAAATCAACCGATCAATAGAACTTATGTCTTATTGCATCACTATTATCGAATTCGGAAATATTGGAACTATTTAAGTCATAATAAATAACAATAATAATTTTGTACTTCTTCGTTTATTCCCTCTTATAGGAAATAATTATTGTTATAGCTCTTATTAAAAATAACACTTATGTAACAGGACACCTCGTTACACTAGCTGCCTTATGTTACTCACACCCGTTAGTACAGGTCAACTACTTCATGTAAGTATTTTGACCTGCCACTTGGGTGAGGTTCACGTAGTGACACACTCTTGTGTATCTGATGTACATAGGCTCATTCACATTGAAAGGGATAACGTCTAGCGTCATCCGCGAGCAGAGGTATCCGGAACAATACGCTCGCCATGTAGAGATGCACATCTACAGATATGGCATCTATTGATTGGGTAAAAAGGTTTGTATTGTATTATATCAATCTAAATCGTCCTTAAAGGTACCTTTACAAGTGAAGGCGGGTAACCGCTTCCGTGGCGACACTTGTTCTAAGGTACAATTTCGTCGTGTGAGGTGTAAAGGGGCACTGCTGACTTGTACTGCTTCTGTACAAGTCCACTTTGCACTGATTCAGCACAAGTCCACTTTGCAATGCTTCAGTACAAGTCCACTTTGCACTATTTCATTGCAAGGGGTGCCACACGTCAATTCACGTACACTAGTTCACATCATTCGAAAGAGGACAGATGATCCTGATCATAATATACATTAAATAACTTCAATGAAGAGGGTGTCTTTAACATAAATATTATTTCCTTATGAGAGGTACTTTTTGCGCTGCAAACAACCTTTCATGGTGAAAAAGATTCGTACTTTATCGGTTCATTTTTCGCTAATACTTCTTCTGTTACGGGGTGTGGCGTTGCACAAGTATTCTACTAGTACGTGCAGAGGAAGACTCTCTATAAATCACTTGCTTTAAAAAGGGTTAAAAGTTAATTGTATTAATATGATTGAGTACTTCTGTTTCTATCTATTTACTACAAACTTAATTATATACTAATCCAAAGCATGTAATAAAGTCTGATCTGTCTCTCTCTTTGCGCGCGTCCAGGCTGACTGGACCGCGGAGCAAGTAGACATAATGGTCTATATTTAACAATGAATAAGCTTTTCCAATGTTACTATGTAAAGTAATATTCCCAAAATGAATATATCTTTTAGATAATATTTATTATTTCTTACAATCTTCAAGTGTTAATTTAATGTAACATACACCCCGTTACATCACCCCCCCTAAAAGACAATAATTCTGAATGCCATAACATAAAGTGGTCACTATACGACCTCTTAAGTGATAACGAAGTTGATTGGTCAGAACCATCTATTCAATTTATCGGATGGTTAATGGGTCCATGCGGTCAGCAAATAGTGTGGAACCTTCAACTGCGGTACATGCAGCCGCGGGCGACGCGTTATTGTCTCTTGCGGCAGACAGTTCGTCTGCCGTACTATCATCTTTTTCGCAACACTAAATATTGCGGGTTCACGCGGTGAGTCACCACGTGAATGCGATTCCACTTGGAAGTCGACTATGAATGCGGGTCGGACGAGATGGTCGACTCGAGGAGAGTGGAACAGTCGCCTGAACGTCGTCAGGCGACTGAATATGAGCCTTCGAATGAGGGGGCTCAACCGGGTAGTCGTGCTAATAGCGTTCGGTATAGCATGTTTGGTTCAGATGAAGAGGATGATTCCCCATTGCCATCACCGTCTCCCGTGCCGTCGCCCGCACTCCTCCCTGTGCTGGTGATGGCGTAATAAAAGTTCTCGTGTTACCCCTGCTTCAGTGGGTACCACCCAGGGGAGTGCGGACAATAAGATGTCTGGTCTTGCCCCAAAGAAGAAGCCGTGGATTTTGCCCGAACAGCAAGTCAGAAGCTTGTCTGGAGGGGCTACTCCTCACACTAAAAACTCCTTATTTGTTGCGACAAAGCTACATGGTCTTGATCCCAGCGCGTAGAGCTTTCGCGCTGAGGAGAATTTATATCTCGATGATTTTCTGAAGCATCGATGGTATATTGGCAACGATAAGTGAGATAAAGGCTCGCCGATGCAAGCCTGGAACGCGTTTATTTGCAATGTACTCAACATGAGAGTCTGGTTCGTGTTAACAAGAATCTTTTGGGGATTCGTGAAAGGGGTGGTCAGATTGTCCGCCGGAGAAACCGCGTATGATAGTACGAGCGGAGTCGTCCAACGTAAAACGTAGGATGCGTTCGCATCCTTCGTGGTAGTTCTATTGTGTATGCATTGCCTCTGTAATGCAGTACACGGAATGGCCCAATGAACTTGGGTAGTAGTTTTCTACAACCCACATTAGTGACTACATGCTTAGGTAAGTTTACCGTAGACAGTATAACTAGATCATTAATTTTAAAATGAAAGAACATTCGCTGTTCATTTTTTTGTCTGCGTTCCGATTCTGCCGGTCTACTGCGTTAGCAATGGAATCCTGCACGAAACGGACTACTGATTCTCGAACCAGCAAAAATTCCTCTGCCGAATTATTTGTTTGTCTTTTTAGTGTGCTTTATGCACACTGCCATGAGATCTTTTTCTTCTTCGGCGAATGATTCTTCGCTGGTTCTATTTATTTCTTTAGAACAATAGTGTCATCGCTATTGCTGAGTTTCTCTCTTTCAATGTCGATTGCTTCGACATCGACATCATTCGCGTCGTCAGTAGTTTCGACGCGTGATGAGCATGATCCAGAGCTGCAAGTCCACCCCCTCTTAAACTAGAGGATCCCTCTAATTGGGTGGGTATGCGTGGATGGCGTAAGCTATTCATGAAGAACGGTGTATGCGTCTACAACGCATACACCGAATTGTTGGTGGCAAATTCGACTTTCCGTTAAAAGGCGCTCCGATTTGGATACGATTGGACGTAAGCCTCGAAGAATCTCTTCGAGGACGCGATTGATGCGTTCCGTCTAACCATCCGTTTTCGGATGATTAGAAGTTGACATAGTCAGCCGTGTTCCGAGAGGTCGGAAACGGATTGCTGAAACTCCGCCGTGAACCGTGGATCTCTGTCGGAAACCAGTTCACGGGGTAAACTGTGGAGTCTGAATTACCGTGTCGATAAAGACACGGGCACAGCCCAGAGCCATGATTGACTCTAGCACTGCAGAAAGATGTCCCACCTTGCTGAAACTGTCTACAGAAACAAGGATTCCGAAGACAAAGTCCATATATACGGACTGTTAACATTCTGCCGGAAGTGGTTGAGGTTGCAGAGATGCACGGGATGAAGGGCTAGGGTTCACCTGTTGCAACACCTCGCAAGCAGGAATGTAGGTATCGGCGTTTGAGCTGGTACCGTTGCAGCATTCAGTTTATTGAATGCAAGCACTATCTGCCACCCTTCTGGAGGCTTTCGTACAGAGAAAGTCTGAGAGCTATATGGGGAGGTTGACTCCCTCACATGGTTCGCTTTTACTCGATCGGTAAAGAATTTATCGATCGCAAGTACTTGTTCACGAGGCAGTGGCCACTGCTTCATGACACAGTACTTCGAGCCCGGTTTGAGCTCGATCTCATGTCGAGTGCCTTTATCCTTAGGCAACTCGCATAAAACTGTTTCAGGGAATACATCTCTTAACTCAATCAAATCCTTGTTTAAAGGATTTGACTTAAGTGGCTCCCAGGATTGAGTAGTATATCTCTCAATCCGAGTCTCTACATCGAGGCCACTTTCGTCCATCGGCAAGCTGCTGAGATCCCGTTCGTATTCTGCAAAAATTACCGCTGACCGAATATCGGTTACGTATTTGTCCTCTGTAACGAGTACGCAGATCTGCTTGATTTTACCACTTTGCAGATCACTGAAAAACCGCTTGAGTTCTAGGGTTGGTAGTTGAGTTATCTCCGAAGTTTACTTGGAGGCGAATACAGATGAAGGGTATAAGCGCCTACTCTTGATCTGTCATTACCCAAGACATTCAATGTCTCGGTTTCTTCCTGGGATTTATCTACACGCTGCCGGGGGATTAATCCCTTGGGATGCCGAAGTCTAGTCACTTCAGCATTAACTATTTGAGCACTTTTCTCCTCAAATGTGGGGGCTTATTCCCTCAACGTCTTCCGACTGTGATTGCGCCATCACAGTCGGGTCCTTATCGATCGACTCTCGATTTGACCTAGGAATATTTTGTTGTCCCTTTTGAAAAATCGGTATATTCCTTGAATGCCGCCCGCAAGACGTACATCCATGTCTCGATTCACTCGACTTATTCGAGTGGAGGACCTTCGGCGCTGCCTGTACATTGACACAGCCGCCGGCAGCTGACTCCACAATGTGATTGGTAATCACACTGTGATCTTGTGCAGTTGTACTAACGACCGTACCACAAGTGAGGCCATCGCACTCACTCGTAGTACATCCACACGCTTGTGGACGCTCCAAGACGTTCATCAGATGGCCATCTGATGAACAAGTGGCAGGCATCTTTACGGATCGATGCTGCCAGCTGATCCTTGGCTCGTATTTTCTGAGCCAAGGTAAACC
>NC_090625.1:2094500-2103055 GCF_004359215.1 Bremia lactucae
TTCGTAATAATGCCAACCTGCGTCTGTTGTTCCTTGACAGTAGGAGTAGCCGTGCTAGTTTTGACGTCAAGTTCAGTAACTGCAATGTCCATCTTATTGACCGTAAAGCGCCGAAAATTATCAAATATCTTCGCTCCTGCCACGATGTCGTCGGTCGTATAGTGCGACTGGAATCCGACGCCTTCGACCCAATTTTTGCGGCTCCGAAGGTCTGTTGCCATCGCCAACACAGCGTCGGATTTATTGTTGGCCACGTTGATATTAAAATCATTGTAAAATAAGCGCGCTCGTAATTTGAGTTTGACCTTGAGTTCGTTTGCCGTTTGAAAAGCGACCGAAATGAATTCTTTGCCGGCCTTTTTGTACCAAAACGATTCCCGGTACGACCCGTCCTCGTTAAAAGCCTCGTTCACTACGTCCCAAGCAGTGCAGGAGTTTCCAAAGTGCGTCATGAGTTGAGTAATATGGTTGGACATTGCTTTTAAGAGCTCGGCTTTCTCAAGCACTTGCACCCACTCGGGAACTTGATCGTGCTATGACCCCACAAGCAATTAGCTACCACTATTATATTATTATTTTTTTTTCTTCGATCGTACCGAAACGAGCGTGTGACAGCGTACCCCCGATCCAGCTTTGTTGGCGAAAGCAACGATTTTGTCGGCATTCTCATACGTGAAAACGCCTTGTGTTAGTTCCGTGGCTTCCCACTATAAAATAACGAACGTGTCAGCAGCTACAAGATATTCAAAAGAGTTTTCAAGCGTACCGTCATCGCATGAGTCGGAGTGATCATTCCAAATTCACTAATATTACCGAGCTTCTCAGCATAAAAGGTGTCATCCAGCTGCTTCAAGTCAGTGGCTGTGCCCATATATTTGCCTCCTCGTTCTTTGTAAGCCGTCTTCGCTAAATCGTTGAGCCCCAACACGTCGGTATACGTTGACTCAATCATAATACGAGTGTCCGTAAACGCCACCGCCGGTGCGCTCGCACTACTCAGAAGGATACACGCGGCAATTACTTTCATCAAGACGATTGCGCTCTAAGCGTCAAAGTAAAAAGTGGCTTTGTCAATTACAAATAGTTTGCTTAGCAGGCAATGGTCGTTCGTAAAACACAGGACACCTTTACATCGGTCCAGTTTTCGTTATTTCTACAGTACATGTTTTTGAGAGACAAAAGTATCATAAAATCATAATTAGCGGTGGCTAATTTTACTCTTCTGAGAAGACGGTTATTTGAGGAGCATCAGAAGGTTTAGAAGAATCGTAAAAAGGACATTGCCCGAAATTTTAATGCGGGTGCTGCATGAAAGGATTTAAACGTCGACGACAGTTACGATGTATCCACAACTTAGACAAGGTCGGGCCTATTAAAAGGCTGGCCGCGCGAAACTGGCACTATTTCCTGCAGATGATTTAATGGCAAATATGTAATGAACCATCTGTAAAAAAGTAAGTCAGCACTGCGTCCATAAAAAAGCGGTCAACTAAAAGCTCAATAGTCAATTGCTTTGACTGACTTCCATTTAAGCCGTTGTCGCCAAAGATGGCGAAGATCGCACGCTTATAAACGAAGAAAATTAATGTGGGCTTTTACTCGATACTTTATCTATTGGTTATGATTGCACAGTCGTTTCAGCACAAATGGTCATATAACCATTTACTTCAAAGCATACTAGACGCAATGTCAGGGCGACTTATCCTCACGACTTTCCCTGGTAAAAAAATCAATCATTGTGCAGAAGCAGCCTTATATGTGGGTCTGAATAATCGCTTGGTCACATTTTTGAGCAAAGCGGGATTGATGGTCGCACTGGCTCAGGTATTAGTTGTCGTTTGTGAGCGTGCAATGATAGATTTGTGAGCGTGCACTGAATGTAAAACCGATAGATCCGTGAAGTCGGAAAGTAAATGTCGCTGTTCGAACAAGCAGTCGACGTTGTCCACACCTCTTGTCGGATGAGACACGCGACCTGAACTTACGCTTAAAATGTCTGTCATAGACGGACCATGGCCACAATTACAAGCAAAGAAGACCCCTGCGCAACGAAGACTGACTGACATAGTCTTGAGCAATGCCATACGAGTCTCAAAGCTAATACTCTACCAGTCATTGGCGCCTTGAAATTCAACAATAGACAGCGCTACTAAAAGACACCTTTTGAAACAGTGAGGGGAATGCATCAAAAAGTGCTTAACAACGAAATGATCACGCTGTAACTTTTATAAAAATCAAAGCAAGGCCATATAATTTTTACGATGCGACAAATGGTGCTATCCCTCGACCTCTCACGACCCTACCATTTGACACGCAATTCATTGGGAAACGCCGTCACAAAGTCGAGCCACTTTTCGACGTTTGGGTATTTCTTGAGGATATCCTTCCCCACTACCTTGACTCGTTCAAACACGACCGTGTCGTCCTTTGACGGGGACGATCCATTCACAAACGTCGAGCCACTTAGACGCGTTTCAAGCACGTCCAGAGCCACAGACCCCGTCGCAGAAACAAGCGCAGCAATTCCAGTAGCCGATGCCACCGAAGCAGTCTGTTCGTCTGGCTTCATCGCAGGGAAAAGCAGCACTTCTTTGATATTAAAGCGGTTGCACAGAAACATTGTCATGCGATCAATGCCGCATCCCCAGCCTGCAGTCGGTGGTAATCCGTACTCCATGGCCGTACAAAAGGCCTCGTCGTGCGGCTGGGATTCGTCGTCCCCGGCAGCAGCCTGTGCCATTTGCTCAATAAATCGCTCTCGTTGCACCTTGGGGTTATTCAGCTCCGTGTACGCATTGCAGATTTCCGCACCTGCGAGAAAGAGTTCAAAACGCTCGGTTAACGCGGGTTTTTCGCGATGATACTTTGCCAGGGGCGAGTTGTACACAGGTTGGTCCATGATAAAAAAAGGTTTCGTCCAGTAAGCTTGATTATCTTCAATAAAGTGCCCCACGAGCTTGTCTAAAAGACGAGCAATAGACCGAGGTGGTGCACATTCGAGCTCGTATTTCACCACGAGCTCTTCTAGAATAACTCGACTAGCTTCTGGATCTTCAATAGGAATAGAAACACCCGTCGCTTCTTCGACGGCAGAGACCATACTCACGCGCTTAAACGGGGGCGTGAAATCAATTGTTACTGGCTCTTCACCTGCCTCCTTTTGAATTGTAATGGTGTAGCCCCCTGTGATCTCTTTCACCATCTCCGAAAAGAGTCTCTCGGTCAATGTCATGAGATCGTTATAATCCGCGTACGCCATGTAAAACTCACAGCTCGTGAACTCGGGATTGTGCGTTAAGTCGATGCCTTCGTTTCGAAATTGGCGTCCAATTTCATACACTCGGTCCAGACCTCCAATCACGAGCTGTTTAAGGTACAATTCTGGGGCTACGCGCATGAATAAATTCATGTGCAAATCGTTATGATACGTCACAAATGGTTTCGCCGTCGCACCACCAACAATCATATTCATCATAGGAGTTTCGACTTCCAAAAATTGTTGTTGATCTAAAAATCGACGAATAAAGTTGATAATTTTTGCACGAGTTTGAAAGATTGTCCGAGTGTCGTCATTCATAATGAGATCAAGATATCGCTGGCGATAGCGCGTGTCCTGCTGCAGCGTCAATCCCGCGTGAGTTTTAGGGAGCATATGCATGCAGGGGGATAGCAGCACTAATTGCTGCGGGAAGATCGAGAGCTCGCCCTTCTTGGATTTACCAGGGTGGCCCTTGACGCCCACAATGTCACCGCGACGGAGGATGCTGTGAATCTGAGCAAAAGCCTCGGCGCTTTCGTACGTGCCTATGTCCGACATGATTTGCACTTTTTTTCCATCTGCTCGCAAGTCATAGAAAACGAGCTTGGTCCCTGAGATGCGCTTACTATGGAGACGGCCGGCTACAGACACGACCACGTCCACGAGGTGGCTCCCAGCGTCCGAGTTTCCATACAATGCATGAAACTCGGGCAGCGAAGTCGAAACATGAAACTTGTGCGGATACGGATTGAATCCTTGCTTCTCAAGCTCGCCAAGTGTCTTTTCACGGTTAGCGAAATAGGCCGTAGGATCAAGTTCGTCGTCGTCTGTGGCCGAAGCCTTCGTGGGCTTCGATGCGGCCTCGGCAGCCTTCTTGGCGGCCTTTTCAGCTTTAGTCACTGCCGCTTTTTCCGCCTTGAGCCGACGCTTTAGTTCGTTCTTGCTGATTGGCGCCGCGGGGTCGCCGGTGGCAGGGGAAGCGTCCGTTGGAGTGCTCATTGTCCGAGTGGCTAGAATTTATTGGTTGTGACTTCAGGTGAATTTTAAGTAAATTTTGTAGAATTTAACAACTTTCTCCTATTGAGATGCCTTCGTCGCGGTTAGCAGTATTAAATAAATATTATTTCCTATAAGAGGAATATTTCATATTGTTTTCTATGGAGGAAATAAATAGAGAAGTACAAGATTATTATCTCATTAATTTTGATTTAATAGTTCCAATATTACCAAATTTAAGAATACTGACGCAATAAGTTTCTTTCGACTTAGGTGGTACTAAACCACGTTCGCCCCTACAGTCATACAAAGACTTTTCGACTCAACGAGTCTCTTAGTGCTATAGAACTGATGAATTAATAACTCAGGGAGTTGTACCAGCTCTAAAAGCTTAATAAATTCTAGTTCAAGGGATCCAGGGGCTCGCAGAACCAAGTGGCAACTAGTGCCCAAGAGTTTATACGGCACTTTACGCTTTAAGATCAAAAGGGGAACTACACTTTATTTAATTATTTAATCTAAAAACTTGCCCTAGCTAATTTAAAAAAAGATTTCGACCGCCAGATTTAAATCTGGCGGCGACCAGTGGCGCGTATACGCGCGTGCTGGGGTACTAAAACCTTTAGTCGAAAGCGCTTCTTGTGTTGCTCAGAGATGAGCTTGGCTTTAAGGACAATGTGCAGAAAGACCTTGCGGTATTTACGAAGCTCAACACACTTGGCGAAACTTATCGATATACGTACTGCATGACCACGATAATGTCGTAATCTTGACATGACGCCTGTGTACTGTCTGCTTGTATTAAAATCTCGGATAAAGGCCATGAAAGGCGAATAGTTTGACGCCGAGAAGATGGCACGCTTGGCAGAGAAGCGAGTCGTGTGNTCCTTAGGCAACTCGCATAAAACTGTTTCAGGGAATACATCTCTTAACTCAATCAAATCCTTGTTTAAAGGATTTGACTTAAGTGGCTCCCAGGATTGAGTAGTATATCTCTCAATCCGAGTCTCTACATCGAGGCCACTTTCGTCCATCGGCAAGCTGCTGAGATCCCGTTCGTATTCTGCAAAAATTACCGCTGACCGAATATCGGTTACGTATTTGTCCTCTGTAACGAGTACGCAGATCTGCTTGATTTTACCACTTTGCAGATCACTGAAAAACCGCTTGAGTTCTAGGGTTGGTAGTTGAGTTATCTCCGAAGTTTACTTGGAGGCGAATACAGATGAAGGGTATAAGCGCCTACTCTTGATCTGTCATTACCCAAGACATTCAATGTCTCGGTTTCTTCCTGGGATTTATCTACACGCTGCCGGGGGATTAATCCCTTGGGATGCCGAAGTCTAGTCACTTCAGCATTAACTATTTGAGCACTTTTCTCCTCAAATGTGGGGGCTTATTCCCTCAACGTCTTCCGACTGTGATTGCGCCATCACAGTCGGGTCCTTATCGATCGACTCTCGATTTGACCTAGGAATATTTTGTTGTCCCTTTTGAAAAATCGGTATATTCCTTGAATGCCGCCCGCAAGACGTACATCCATGTCTCGATTCACTCGACTTATTCGAGTGGAGGACCTTCGGCGCTGCCTGTACATTGAAACAGCCGCCGGCAGCTGACTCCACAATGTGATTGGTAATCACACTGTGATCTTGTGCAGTTGTACTAACGACCGTACCAAAGTGAGGCCATCGCACTCACTTGTAGTACATCCACACACTTGTGGACGCTCCAAGACGTTCATCAGATGGCCATCTGATCAACAAGTGGCAGGCATCTTTACGGATCGATGCTGCCAGCTGATCCTTGGCTCGTATTTTCTGAGCCAAGGTAGACCTAGGATGACATCAAAATTGTCATCCAAGTTCAGTACGATGAAAACATTATCGTACTGTAAATCTTTTAACGAGTTGTAGAATTTCAATACGCGTTTCATCACTGATATCGATGCGCCTGTCGCTATACGCACCGTCATCCTCGTTGGAGGGATGTCGCGCTCAAAATATTTGAGTCTTCGACCTTCTAGCGACTGGCGACGAATATATTATTCGACACCCCACAGTCCACTAGGGCTCTAAGGGACAAACTATTTGTCACTTTTAATTTCAAGGTGGTGAGGGATACCTCATCACCAGGTGCAAAGACACATAATGATTGTGTGTCTGGAGCAACTTTCGTCAACAGCTTTGCGAATTCTCTTGAGGTGCTGGATCAGTAGGGCCGTGCGCCCCAAGTGACCCCGACCGTTTTTTTGGCGGTTTTGCCTCGCTGTTGCGATTTCGCAACAACGTCGGACCCGCGACCGTTGCCCTGTTTGGCATTCGGTCCATAAATACGTTCAGTATCCCTAGGAACTGGACGTGGGGCACCACACTCATGAGCGTAGTGACCTAAATTTTGAAAGCGACTGCATCGTCTGCAATTGCTTACTGTTCGAGAAGCGAAGTTTTTCGCTTCCGACATAAGCGAGGTCCATAGGTTATGGACTCCCAAACTCTTGTCGTTTCAGAGGAGCGTATCCAGCTCCAAGCGGGACAGATGGGTCTTCACAGGACCAACCGTAAGGCCTTGCATGAACACCGTAATCAACGTGTGTTCATAAACTGTGTTGTTCGTGATACAACTCGCTAAGAGTCGTATGTGCTGGGCATAAGCGTGAACATCACGCTTGCCTTGCTTGAGTTTCAAAAGCTCTGATCGAGCTCTGAACTCAGCCCTAGGTGGTTCAAACGTCTTTTTGAGCCTGGCTTTAAAAGCCTCAAGCGACCCAAATACATGTGGGTCGCGCAACTTAAGGCTTGGTGCCCAAGTTTTGGCACGTCCTGCCAAATTTAATTGAGCAAACGCGACTTGCATCTGCTCGTCGACGATGTGACGAGCCCTTATGGCATCGTCCAACTCGACAAACCATCATAAGAGGGAGTCTTCTTCGACTCCCCTTTACTTAGAGTTGTCCATCTCTGAGGTTTCCGGACGACGCGTGTGCGTCATCTCAGGTACAGGGGCCTGTACCTGCTGTAACCTCAACAGTTCTGCCTGTTGAGAGCCTTGCTGATTAAGCAAGGCTACCTTCTCCTTCGCCTCGTAAAGTTCATGTTGTATGAATTCGCGATGGCGGAATGGAGGGCATCTCTGTCCAAACCGGACAGCATGGCCAAGATGACATCGTTTCATACGGTTGAACTCATTCGTTCGACCGCACTTCTTTCTATGTCACTTAGAAAGGAGTAGCTATCACGCGAAACATGATGCGTATTTACATTATCATCGAACATGTCCTTGTTAGGTGATGAAGCTGTGGTCCTCGGACGGACTACAAAGTGCTACCAGGTGTAACGGGGCACTGCCGACTTGTACTGCAGTACAAGGCTACTACGCACTGCAGTACAAGTCTACTACGCACTGCCTCAGTGCGTGTGGTGCCTCACGTCACTTCACGTACACTAGTACGTGCACAGGAAGACTCTCTTTAAAACACTTGCTTTAAAGAGGGTTAAGCAAGAAACGGTATGAATTTAATTAAGTTCTTCTTGTCTATGTACTTCATACTAACTTAATTATGAATTAATTCAAAACATGTACTAAAAGTATTATCCGTCTTTCTCTTTGCGTGCGTCCAGCGCTGACTGGACCGCGGAGAAAGTAGATATAATGGTCTATATCTACCAGTGGATAAGCTCTTAGAAAATTACAATGTAAAGTATTATTCTCCAAATATTATATACCTTTTAGATAATATATTAATTAACAGCCTTTAAGTGTTAATTTCATGTAACGATACACCCCGTTACACTTTGACTTAGAGATGTATATCTTTGAGATTTCCGGTCGACGCGTGTGCGTCATATCAGGTGCAGGGAGAGGTCTGTACCTAATGCAAATTCAACAGTTCTGCCGGTCGAAAGCCTTGCTGATTACGCAAGGCTAATAAAATAATATTTAAGTAATAGATTGCTGTATTGATTTCAACACCTTAAAAAAATCATTGTAATTATTGTTCCTTAATGCAAGTAACTTCACATAGCGCAACTGCACAATTTCTACAGAATCCAGCCCGCCGTCACCGCATCGTATGTAGCTTTCCGTACAAGTGGTGTGTTGGGTCCTCCAGGCTGGTAAAATAGCAGCGGAGCCGATTTTTCAATTAACGAGTACGTATCGACAAAGTCCCAAACGGTGACACCGGTGCACCTCAGAGTTTTCTTGCACGCCGACACAACATTCGTAATAATGCCAACCTGCGTCTGTTGTTCCTTGACAGTAGGAGTAGCCGTGCTAGTTTTGACGTCAAGTTCAGTAA
>NC_090625.1:2103155-2106694 GCF_004359215.1 Bremia lactucae
TAGATCCGACCTATGTGTCGGATCTAGAGTCGAAGATCGACAAACTTGATCTCTACCTCGTTTTTTTGGAGGAGGATCTTGATCATGAGCGCGCTAAGCGTCACTCTTTGAAACACAAGATGCAGACTCACCGTATCGAACGGTTGAAAGACCGTTCGAAAAGTGCGTACTCAATATTGGAGTACAAACGGAAGCGTCACGCTCTCTCCGTGACGAGCTGTCGTCAGCTCATTGCGATTTTAAGGAACATCGGATTCGGTATAAGAATCTCCATTCCCAACATGAGAGTCTGGTTCATGATCACAAGAATCATTTAGGGATTCTTGAATGGGGTGGTCAGATCCGTCCGGGGAAGAAACCACGGGCGGAGCCGACCAAAACAAAAACGTAGGACGCGTTCGCATCCTTCGTGGTAATTTTATTGTGTACGCCTTGCCTTTGCGATGCAGTACACGGAATGGACTAATGAACTGGGGAATAATTTTTTATCCACATTAGCGACTACATGCTTAGGTAAGTTTACCGTAGACAATTGTACTAGATCATTAATTTTAATTGAAAGAATGTTTGCTCTTCCATGTTAGCCTGCGTTCCGTATCTGCCGGGCCACTGTGCGAGCATGGAATTCTGTACGAAGCGGGCTACTGATTCTCGAGCCAGCAGAAATTCCTCTAATGACTCATTTCTTGTGTCTTTTTCAGTGCGCTTTGTGCACTGCCATGTGATCTTTCTCTTCTTCAGCGAGGGATTCCTCTCTGGTACTTTTCTTTTGCGGGGGGCGGGGAACAATAGTATCATCACTATTGCTGAGTTTCTCTGTTTCGATGTCGATTGTTTCGACATCGACATTATTCGCGTCGTCCGTAATTTCGACGCGGGATGAGCATAATCCAGAGATGGCTTTGCTCGTGCGAGTCCACCCCCCTTAAACTAAAGGATCCTCTAATTGGGTAGGTATCCGTTGAAGACGCATGCACCGAGCCGTTGTTGAAAATTCGACCATCGGTAAAAACTTGCTCCAATTAGGATTGATTGGACGTATCCTCGAAGCATTTCTTTGAGGACGCGATTTATGCGTTCCGCCCGACCATCTGTTCTGGATGATCAGAAGTTGACAGTCAGCCGTGATCCGGGAGATCAGAACACGGATTGCCAAAACTACACCGTGATCCTCTATCGGAGACCAGTGTACGGGGTAAACTGTAGAGTCTAAATTCCGTGCCGATAAAGACACGGGCACAGCCCGGAGCCGTGATTGACTCTGGCACTGCAGCAAGATGTACCATCTTGCTGAATCTGTCTACAAAAGCAAGGATTCCGAAGACGAAGTCCATAGATCGGACTGCCAACATTCCTTTGGAAGTGGTAGTGGCTGGAGAAATGTACATGATGAAGGGCTAGGCTTCAACCGTTGCCTCACCTTGCAAGCACTAATGTACTTGGGCACAAATTGATTCTGGCGGGGCCAGTTAAAATCGGGACTTACTGTTCTCACGTCCACGATGCTAACATGTTGGTGCATCGTGACACTCATACATGATGGACAAGCGGAAATCATTGTGAGTTGGGACGACGACACGTGGAGTGTCGCCGGCAACAGCTGTGTAGTACAGTAAGCCGTTGCGTGTTGTGTATCGATCTGATGACGATCCCCATAAAGCCGGTAAATCTACAAAATATTTATCGGATGTATTCATCAGATGATCCATTGAACGCAGCACGTCTTTATCTTCTGTGTAGGCTTACTTAATGTCATTAAACAAAGTTGATGACGTAACACTTGTAATGAGTATTGCAACAGTGGGATTATTTCCACTGTTGGAGTGCGCAGCCGGCTCGAAATTGGGTCGGCGTGATAACGCACCAGCGACGACATTATGTCGTCCTGGCTTATAGAATTATTCTTCGCGATGAAGGATAGCCACCTCGTCATTCTTTGCGAGAGGTGTAAGCTATTTACGGCCGTGCATTATGACGCATGGTCCGTATATACGATGAACGGTCTAACTCCGAGGAGATGGACCCTTAATTTAGCCAGTGCATATTTCATGGCAAGGAGGTTCTTGTCATGGACTGGGCAATTGCGTTCAGCTGGTTTCAGCTGACGCGATCGGTAACAGACGACGCGCTCCGCGCCATCTGTATCGTATTGCAATAACGCACAGCCGATTGCGAAATTGCTGGCGTCACAGACCACATGGAATGGTCTGTCTTGATCTGCAATCGCCAAGATGGACGATTGCATCAAGCTTGATACCTTCAAAGGAACGCTGACAATCAGCGTTCCATAACCATTTCTCGGCTTTTTTCAGGAGACGAGACAGATGAACTGTCATCTTTGCATAATTGCGAGAGTATTTGTGCAAGTACGCCGCTAAACCAAGGAACTTTCTAAGTCCCTTGGCATCGACTGGAACTGGCCAGTCGATGACTGATTTGATCTTTTTGGGATCAGGGCGCACGCCGTGTTTACCGACGATGCACCCAAGAAGTGGTATTTCGCTTGCAGTGAATATACACTTCTTGAGATTTGCGTACAACTTATGCTTTCGCATAAGTGTAAGAACCTGACGAACGTGAATTTTATGAACTTCCACGTCCGTCTTTCTGTCCATATTCGGCTATAAACAAATACATCGTCAAAATAAATCGATGCGAATTCTCGCACCGGTCTCAACAGATTCGTTACGCATCTGTTAAATGTTGCAAGGGCGTTATTAAGTCTATGTGGCACTACTAGCCATTTCCAATGCATCCCATTGGGGTACTCAGTGCTGTGTACGGGATGTCCCATTCACGCATAAGGATCTGATAAAATCCATCCATCAGATCTATAGACGAAAAGATGGTACTCTTAGACGTGCCATCTATGATTATATCTTTTCTAGGTTTCGGCGTTTGAGCCGGTACCATTGCAGCATTAAGTTTATTGAATGCGTGGACTATCCGCCACCCTCCTGTGGCCCTTCGCGCACACAAGGTCGAAGAGCTATGTGGGGAGGTTGACTCCCTTACATGGCCCGCTTTTAATCGATCGATAAAGAATTTATCGATCGCAAGTACTTGTTCACGAGGGAGTGGCTACTGCTTCATGATACAGTACTTTGAGCCTGGTTTGAGCTCGATCTCATGCCGAGTGCCTTTATCCTTAGGCAACTCGCATGGAACTGCTTCAGGGAATACATCCATGGATTAAATTAAATATTTGTAAGAAGAATTTGTCTTAAGTGACTCCCAGGATTAAGTAGTATATCTCTCAATCCGATTTTTCACGTCGAGGACACTTTGTTCCATCGAAGAGCTACTGAGAACCCGTTCGTTTTCTGCAAAAAATACCGCTGACCGAATATCGATTACGTATTCGTCCTCTGTGATGAGTACACAGATCTGTTTTATTCTGCCAAGAACCGTTTAGGTTCTAGGGTTGGTGATTGAGCTATCTTCAAAACAACTTCGGAGGCGCATACAGATCAAGAGTATAAGGGCCTACTCTTGGTCCGTCATTAACCAAGACATTCGATGTCTCGTTTCTTCCTGGG
>NC_090625.1:2106794-2118421 GCF_004359215.1 Bremia lactucae
ACCCCTCTTCTGAAAACTCTTGGGAGTTTGAGGTACCTTCTCGGCAAGATTGCCCGTACGCCGTTGACGTTTTGAGCGCCAAGCTCAGGGTCGACTCGCGTCATACGACGCTTCCCACCACTAGAACTAAGATTAGGTGGATCCATAGCCTCAGTGCGGCTTCGGTCAATGGTTGCACGGTCAACCGAAGCACTGAGGCTATGGATCCACCTATTCTCAGTTCGGCAAGACCTTTTTTCGTTTTGTGGCATAAGTGATGAACGTAACGTGCATTTGGCCTTAAGCTTAGTGAAATCGAAGCGAAGCTTCCGTTTCAAACGAACATCAGCCCTATCAGCAGACGCTTTGATATTCCAAATATTACGAAGGCGGCGGGCATTTAAAATCTTTTTTTGGGGGGTAGAGCTCTCATGTGGACCCAGTTCCCAAATGAGACTTCGTTTTCACTCCTTGTTTCGCTTAAATTTAAAACGATCGGAACTTCCCTCATGGAGGTCACCGAGCCCCACATAGTGAATATAGATTCACTCCGCTTAGTGCGGACGAGCGTCTCAAAGAGATCGCGTGTCACAGCTTGGGCATCTGGATCTTCGGTGATCCGGCGAGGACGCCGGAGGAGATCGCTGCTCGCGACGCTCTTCATGAGCAATACCTTACGCCAAAGATAATGACGCGAAGCCAGTATCTGACGCGTTTACGTGATCAAGCCCGAGCTTTAGCATTCGCTATCTCGGCAGCTCGACGACAAGCTCTTTCCTCTATGAGAATTATCTGCTCTTGCTCTTCATGAAGCGGATTCGTAATGATGTTGGAGTCAGGGTCCCGTGTCCTGCTTAACGCAGTTGAGGCATCAGCAATACTACGTTCTGAGAACGGATTAGGGCCCGCCGACGTTCATCCAGAGGAGAAGGCGTGTAAGAACGACGCTCTTTCTCCTCCTCCTCTGATGGAGAGTGACTTTCAAAGTCCACCATGCCCTCATCGTCGAGGGAGGTGCTAAGCGTCTGTGACTCACGCTTGATTGTCATGAGACAAAGAAAAGAAAAACACAACCGAACGGTTAGCTGTTTAGGTTCCAACCTCAAAGAGGAAATGAAGCGAATGTTGTCACCCGTTGTCAACAGTCTGATGGGGAGGGTGTAATGGGGCACACATCGGTTGGAAAACCGTCGTTGTGGTGCATTTACCTTATGGGCAAAATACCCTTGTATCCAATTTAAAAATAGTTAGTTATTTAATCCCATTTATTATGGGTAACAAATGTAATCGCCGCCAGCAATAAATCTGGCGGTCGAAATGCATTTTAAATTAGCTAGGGTAAGGTTTTAAATTAAATAATTAAATGAAGTGCAATTCGCCTTTTGATCTTAAAGCGCTAAGTGCCTTTCTAAGGCTTGCGCATTGATCTGTAAGAACTAGAAGCCTTTCTAAGGTACATATTCTCGAGGACTAGTTGCCACTTGGTTCTACGAACCCCTGAATTCTTTGAACTAGGATTCCTTAAGCTTAGTAGCTTGTACGACTCCATGAGTTGTTAAAACCAATTAGCTCAATAGAACTAAGTGACTCTCTGAATCTGAAAGTCTTACGCTGACTTAAGTGAGGTAGCTCCGCTACAAATACCGTATTGTTCAGCTTCAGAGTGAGCTTGAAGAGCTTCTTTTGCTGTCGCAATTGATCGGTATGTTTTTTCAGCTGGAGGAGCAAGAGGCATGGTGAAAGAAATATGGAATTGAATTTGAATTTGAATTTGATTATGAGGTGAAGTGTTAAACAAGCTACTTCAGGGGCGTGTGAGCAAGCCAATCATGGATTTTGAGAAAATCAGGTAGGCTTGCTGAAACGAGGCACTACGACTTGTACTGCTTCAGTACAAGTCCACTTCGTACTGCTTCAGTTGCGAGTGGTGCCCTACGTTATTTCACGTACACTAGTACGTGCAGAGGAAGACTTTTCTTAAGGCAACTAGCTTTAAGAGGGTAAAATGAAAACTTTATTAAATATAATAAAGTGTCTCTTGTTCTATCTTTGTAAATGCTAACTTAATTATAATCTAATATTAAACATGTAATTGAATTCTTATCTCTATCTTATCTGTAACTCTCTCTTTGATTACTCCTACAGCTGTTTAGTCTGCGGAATAAATAGGTATGATGGTCTATACCTATTTATGGATAATAATTCTAAATATTACTATATAAAGTAATATCCTGCAAATATTATCGACCTTTTAGATAATATATTAATTTACAACCTCTAAGTGTTAATTTCATGTAACGATACACCCCGTTACAATTGCCGTATAGATCTGCTAAATCTACATAGAAATTAGAAAAAAACCCAAACTAATAAAAACTCCGGTGCGAATAATATCTCCCTTATTCAAATGCAAAGCTTCTGGATCACTCAAAACAAATCACATTTCAACACGATTCAAATTACATTTAACAATTGTATTCCAAAATCTCAATCTTCGACAGATCCTACCGAATTTAGGAGTTGTCATTAATGCTAAGAAGTTTCTTCTCCACGTCTTCAAAGCGTTCTGATCCAGCTCGATCCCGATGGAAATACCCTTGAATACGTTGTTTTTCATTTTCACTGAGGGATTCCAGGCAAAATTTCAAATGTGGTGGCGTCAAGTCTTTTCGAGTAATCACTCCACGCACTTCATTGCGTCGATTTAACACAATGAGATGACGAAGTCCCAATGATCGAAACAATCGAAAAGCACGTGGCACTGGTGTTTGTTCTTGCACAGTATGAGGCGTCGAATTCATGTATGGCGTAAGATCCATCCACAAATCCCGTTCATCGTCGTCCAATTGAATGTCATTAATCGATGGGTACCGTGGATAACTACCCTCCATATCGCGGTATGAAAGCGCGTACTGATCATTGTACAACAGTGTCGTGTCGCCCGCAGGGGTACGAACAAAAGGCTCAGGCTTTTCAATAAAAAAGTCTTTGCGCTGTAGTAGAACTGTAAGATGGTGACGGTAAATGATACCACAAAAAGAGGGTGATTTGCGCATGAGACGCAAATTTGGCTTTTCGCCACCCCCTGCAGCATCTTGGTTGCGAGGAAGAATCACTGGGAAACCACTATGGGTACAATTTTTAAGCACATCGTAAATCTCCCCGACTTTGGCAATCTGCGGAACGCACGTCGTTGGGGAGCTCATAATGTTCATGGCACGTAAGAACCGAGCATAGTACGGCGGGTCAAACTCGAGGAACGGGAGGTGATTCAAATGAATGTGAATGTCATACAGACCTTCATTAAACCCATTTCCGACCCAACGCACAGCCATTAGCGACACCATAATAGGAAGACCCCATTCAATCACGCCTGTGCACTCAAGAATGATGACTGTGAGTGAAATCGTCATTCGTGCCATCCCCCCAAGCATACATGCCGATCCAATGAGCGCAAACATTCCATCTTGAGCCCCGACAGGGAAGCCTATCGAATGCACAATCATGACGCAAATTCGTCCGTACGCCGCGCCTGCAAGCAAGCTCGGGACAAACAGACCCGAGGGCACAGCAATGCCATAAGTCCAGCACGCGAAAATATAAAATACAACAAAGAACATCCCGAGCGAGAATGGCGTGAAGCTCGAAGTACTTGTAAAGTGGAGCAATTGCTTCATACTCGTCGCGTAATTGACGGTCAAGAGCGACGCCAAGTCGTTGTATTGCCCCTTGGGGCAATAAAATTGGGACAACGAGTCGCTATAGTCACCTGCGAGATCGCGACACGTTCCAAAGAAGTACGAGAGCCAAAACGATGCCGTGGCCATACAAAATGCAATAAGCAAAGCTTCTCCAAAGCGCAAGTAGCGATGCGTGACATGACGCTTTCGAAATTGAGTCAATACGGTGTTGGCACCGTTAAAACCAGCACCAAAGAGACCACCGATCATCCCCATTAGAATAAAAATAGGAACATCCAGCACCTCGTAGGCTTTACTGCCTGTAAATTGTCCAAACGTAAACGTGCCCGTTTGAGTCCCCAAAGTTCCACCAATAAACACATGCCCGACGCCAGGAGTTGAGCCACTTGCTTCACTCACTTCCATAAACGACATAAAGAAATTCAATACAAACGCAGAGACCATAGCACAAAAGAACGTCCGCCACGTAAGGTTTTGGTGCCAGAACGAAGCACCTTCTTCGAGCGCAAACAAAACACCACCAATAGGAGCGCCAAAAGCTGCTGCAACACCCGCAGCAGCGCCACAGGAAATAAAATCCCGCTTTTCCTTGTCATTTCGAAACCCCTTGAACTTCGTCCAGCTCGTATCAAGTCCAAAACTCGACGATTTGCCTTGGGAGAGACCTGCACCAATGACCGAGCCACTATGAATCATCGGTCCTTCTTTCCCCACTGGCAAGCCACCCGCGACACTAAATAAGATGCCAAATGCCTTGCAAAACAGCGTTTTAAGTCGTACGACGCGGTGAATTTTAATCCCATTTAGAGTCGCTTTAATCTCCGAGATTCCGGAGCCACCTGCCACGGGGCACAGAATTGCGACGCAATAACTTGCCACAGCGACAAAAGCAACACTCACGAGTGCGTAGACGACGAATCCGAGGCCAAAGCGACGAATTCCTTCCCTTTCATCCGCGACGAGAGACTCCATAGTAGCTGTACGAAAGGTTGATAAGAAAGATGTCCAGAACTCGACAAAACAAGCGACTAAAGCCGTTCCAAGGCCGACGCCAAACGTCATGACCCACCGAGCGATATTTAACGACCGAATCGCGCTTTCTGTCTGTTCTTGATCGTGTTGCATGTTCACGCGACTTTCAAAGAAATCGTAATTGAACGACTCGCGATGTTGGGCTTTGGCCCGTTTTTCCAAGTCTTTTTCTCGCTGAGCTTGCTTGCGTGTAGCGGAAGAGAAGGGATGCGGTCCTCTTCCTTTAAGCCAATCCAGTAGCGTCGTTCCATTCCGTTGTCGTAGCGCTTCTTCGATCTCAAACCGCGAGAAACGAGCTCCAGAGTATAAATCACTCGGAAACGAGTGGGTCCGCTGGACTGCGTACGATGAGTAGAGTTCACGCATATGCTGCGAGTCCACGGGGTTACGCTGGAGCGTGGGACTGCGGTTATTGACGCGCCAGCTTGGAAAGTGAGGACCGTCGAGCGTGAAGCGCGGCATGGGTGAGCGCAGAATCGAAGACGGCGAGCGGAGAGCCGACGCAGTGCGTGCTAACGCTTGGAAGCGACGCGGAGCGTTGGAAATCACGACATCGGGTCCAGACGAGGGTGTGTCGCTCTCGTCGTCCTCCTCCTCGGTGGCTACGGACACGGAGACCGCGGGGGGCATTGATGGTGCGAGGAGGGCGTCCGTCTCCGATGGTTCACGGGACGACGCCATTCTATTGTAAGGGAATTGGTGCGAATGCGCTCGATTGGGGGGAAATGGGTTCGTGGAGCAATCGTGTCCGCACGAAATTTAAAGCAACGCTAGTGGTCTATAAAGGGGGAGTTTAAGGGCAATACGCTATGGACAAGTAAGTGGCATCTGCATTGATGGAGTGGCAGACGTGTTGTCATGATGATTAAATAAACAGATCAAGTGGTGAGAACACGAGAAAAAGTGTGAAGACAGATACTGTAATATAAATGGAATGTCGTGGGTTACGGTATTTGTTGCTGCGACAATTTAAAACCATGCGCCACACAAAATTTACGTAGCAGCTCTCTTACGTCAAGTTTCAATTGACAAGCTGACTCAAAATTTCGCACTTAAACGGATCAAGTTCTGCGTAGTTCTCTTGATACGTTCTCGTGCACGTCTCGAACGTGGCTACATTCTCTTCTGTCACAGCAATGGATGCCGTGGAGACAGGTACCATTGGATATGACCCCATGGACCTTCTTCATGTCATTCGTCAAGGCAAGTGCGAGTACTTTACGCGCTATCGGCTGCAAGAGACGCTAATGCTCATGGGTTGTCGACCCAAGGATGCCGTAATCGTGACGAAAGAGGCTCTACTCGCGTACGAGATGCACTTGGAAAGGGAAAACAGCAAAAACAATGACAATCAGCTCAGTATAAATCTCGACAATGACGACAATACTGCTGAGAGAAAGATCCAGAAATTGACGTCTCGTGTTGCTTTGCCGTGGCATGTACTCCATCAATGTATCTATTCCTCCTTGGCCCGACTCGATTATGTCAAACCACACCATCTTTTAGATTTTGAAATAGCAAAAGAAATCACGCAAAGAAGGCAGAGTTTTGCCGTGTTGTTAGGGGGGACCTCAGGCACAGGAAAATCAACCCTTGCATCGTTGCTAGCAGCACGATTGCGACTCACGACGGTCTTACCGACAGACTCAGTGCGTCATGTACTTCGGTCCTTCACGTCCAAGGAAGAAAACCCATGCGCGTTTGTATCAACCTACCAAGCTGGCGACGCATTAACCCCCGCAATGATCGCTGCGATGCAAGGCGATCGAAAGGATCTGTCCGCAGCTCGATTGCATCAAAAGATGGTGTTAAAAGGGTACAAAATGCAGTCGACTCTTGTGTTGGAGAAGCTCGATCGAGTTCTGACAATGTTTGAAGCACGGAAACAGTCGCTAGTGGTCGAAGGTGTCCATTTAAACACCAATGACTTGCTAACTCTCGTGAAAAAACATCCGACGTGTGTCCCATTTGTCATATACATTAGTAACGAGAACAAACATCGTGAACGATTTGCCGTGCGAGCACGTCATATGACTATTGATCCTCAAGAGAACAAGTACATTAAACACTTTGGCAATATCCGGATCATTCAGCGTCATTTATGCAAACACGCCGATCGGTACTTGATTCCTAAAATTGACAATACGAACGTCGATCGTAGTATTGCGACGATTCAAAGCACTTTAGTCCGAGTGTTGCGGAAACTTGATCGTGGAGAAGAACTCGTGGATAACCAACTTGGCAAATTTGTGACGTTGTCTCGAGAGTATGAAAACTCGACCAAGAAAGCGTGGTCGAGCAAAGGCGTGCGGAAAGCGATGCGTCCGCTTTTGAAGCAAAGGGTTTCGAAACGACTATTGCTACGTCGGCTTTTAGCGGAACAAGCGACGAATTTATTAGGAGCTCGAGATCCACATCAAGGCGACGACTCGTCTAGCAGTGAAGAGGACGAAGACGATGCTAGTCGGGAAGCAGATGATGAACGAAATGCCGACGAAGACGATGAAGATGAACAAACGACGATTGTTGGTAGTTTAGTCAGTGGCACAAACGCACAAGAGCTTTCGTCAACAGTCAATGGACCCACGTTGACCACAGAACTGATTACTCCGACCCGAGTTGCTGCTCAAAAGCAATTGTTTATAGATGAAATCGAAGAGCATTCGACGAATACGAGTGACAAAGCAAAGCTCATATCGCAGGCTGTTCGTCAAGCTGCCGTCTGGCGAGCTAGTCAACCGTTGAGTAAGTATACCGACTGGGATTCACACGTTCCACCCCCGAGTCCAGAAGTGACCTTTTCAGATGTTATGGAAACTCTTCCGGGATTCGCCGCAGTCGTGGAGAAGGGAAAACGATCGACTTGGAGCTTTGAAGAGCGACGGAAAACATGGATGGCTCGAGGAAAACAGCCCGCTGACGCATTGAATGGCTTGGTAAATCAAGTGCGCAGTAGCACGACTCCACCTCCACTTGCGTCACGACAATTTAAAGCTTTTGCTGAAAGCCAGCGCGTGGAAGGAGAAGCTCAATTGCAATTGCAACGAACGCAACAGCAGCTACAGCAGCAACAAGTTTATCGAATGCATCACCAGCGACCACCAATTGGAAGACAAACGAAAGCGCTGGCGCGAAGAGCTCCGTCTCTGCAGCTTCAGGATAGTTCAAGCAGTTTAGAATTCGACTTCGATAGCGTCTCCATGACGGATGTGAATGAAGATGGCGACCACGTATCGCAAACGTCTTCTCCACTCGATGAGTGTACGTGATATGATGCGATGGTGTCTTTATATGCATTGATGAAAGGTTTATGTTTTTGGCTGCAGGCATCTCGCCATTCGAACACAGTTACGACGATACTGATAGCCATTTTGAGGTCAGCTCTCAGAGCTCGGTGGAGTGACGAACTCATGATTTATTTGAGTACAAATGGTCTTGTAACTTTCTGGCTTGGAGCTCTTGTGGGAAATAGAATGGATTCGCAGCGACATACTAGCATTCCCTTGAGACAATTGACCACACAAATAGGAACAAGAACAAAAGAGCGTAAATCACCTGTAACGGGTGTTCCGTTACATAAATATTATTTCCTACAAGAGGAAAATAAATATTACTTTTTTAAAGAGGATATACATAGAGAGAGGGGTACAAAATTATTAGCTTTATTAATTTTTGCGTGATAGTTCCAATATTACCAAATTTGGTAATATTGACGCAATAAGACATCAGTTCTATTGATTGGTTGATTGAAGTTTAATTAACCCCGCCAATTGTTACAAGACGGTGCGTCCATTTATAGTTAGTTAATAGTAGATAGAAGATCGTTACGTTTGAACTTAATATATTAATACAATCTTACTTTTTCTCTATTCTAAAGCCTTAAATTTAAATTTACCCCCTGGTAGCTAGGACTTCCTAGCTACTTAGAGCCTTCCTCTGCAAGTTGTGTACGTAAAGTAGTTTAGGCGTTCAACCTTCACTGTAATCAGTGTAGTTTTTGACTAATACTGTCATCAGTACTAGCAAAGGGTGCCCCGTTACAACAGCCGAAGGAAGTGTTTCTTTAATAATTAATGAATTAGTATTTAAAATTCGAAACTTTTTTTCAGTAACTATTTCAAATCTAACAAAACAATATGTTTTGGGAGCCATTTGTCCATAAAATCCATGAAAGTGCACCTTTCGGCTCTTGCCACAGACTCCAAATCAAATTGTATCAATTTACCAGAACAGCGTCCGCACATACAAGGTGCCCCTCAATTCTCCATCCGACCCTCGTCCGACCTAGTGTTTGCCACACTATCGTTTTAGTTCAGTCGCCAACTCCTGACGACACCGCGGCTTGATTGTAACCCCGCCGTAGTGCGCCCGCGCCTCTTGATCTCTACGTCGTAAAAACGGGATATCGCACTTCTCTCGATTACTAACGGACTTGCATCGTATCCTGCCGTTTCGTGGCGTCGTTACCCTCAGCATAACCGTCATAATCTTCATCGTCCGTAGCCATGGCGAGCAAGCGCCTGGATGCCGTCAAGTTGGCCAAAAGCTCGCGTTGGGAGGAACTTCGGCGTCTCGTGGATGCAGAGCCCGTTGTGGCACAGCAAGTGGACTCGTACGGTATGCTCCCACTGCATTGGGCGTGCACAGAGCCGCAGTCCATAGGCGAAGGGGTGTTACTTACCCTCCTTAAGGCCTTTCCAATGGGCGCACGCGCCCCCAATACAGCCGAGATGTTGCCACTACAGATCGCAATTAAAGCCCAAGCACGCATTGAATGGCTCCAGGCTCTATTAGCGTCATATCCCGATGCCGTGCTGAAAAAAGCGCCGACGGGGGAGAATGCCGTACAGCTTGCACGGAAAGCAGGCCTCTCTAGTCGCAGCATCAAGCTTCTGGAAGAAATGTACCACCACGTCTGCGCAAAAGATGGATTGCCAGACCAGCTTGCCTTAGAGAGTCAAGAAGCAAAGCATCAGCTTGAAAACTCTTCGTTCCAGCAGCAAGAAGAAGGCCAGCTACGACCGTCAGAACGGTTCCAAGCCATTGTCAGCGACCTCCCACTACCACAACATGAAAGTAGTGAGTTATCTAATCAACGTATGCGTCGACTAAGTAGCTCAGCGTCGCTCAAACTCCGTTCGTGCTCAGATAATGAATCCTACGCCCAGCAAATGAATGGAACGCAAGCTGTGGTCGGACCAAGTCCATGGTCCCCACGTCGAATTACCGAGAGTTCGCGCCCGCAGTCTTTTGTATCGCAACGCCAATCAATAACGTCAAGAAACACTGTCACGCTGCCTCCACGGTGGATGAATGCGCTTAGTTGTAGCATCTGTGCGCAAAAGTTTGGGACGTTTAAAAAACGCCATCACTGTCGCAATTGTGGTCAATCGATCTGTCGAGATCACTCGGCTCGGGAACGTATGAAGCTTCCACACTATGGCTTGAATGATCGCCACCGTGTGTGCGTTGTATGTCATGATATGCTGCGCAATGCTCATCGACAAGCACGACAGCAGCATTTATCGATGCAAGCAGCTCAGCGCGTGGGAATGTCGACTCGTGGTAGTCAAGTTCTTGGTCCGGAGATACGTCGATCGGACGAAGCTCAGCGGTCGCCATCAAACGCGCTTGGACGGCATTTATCGGCCCCAGCAAGTGCTCCAACGTTTACTGTCGGACCTTTTCGAAGAGGCACGGACGTTGCGATTAATGAACAAGTGGCGAGTTTACAGAAACAAGTGACAATGTTAATGGAGGAGAAACAACAAGCTGAAATACAGCTTCGGGTTCAAGCAGAAATGCTCAGTGGCCCTGATCGCCTTACAAACGGGTCCCGTGGGAGCAGTGCTAGTGGAGGAAGTACTGCTAGTGGTTTGCCGCTGCCTCGTGATCGTCAAAACTCGCTTCCAATGCCCTCGGGGATGCCAAAATCGGGTCTTGTGGGTCCAGGAAGTAACTTTGGCCGGAACATGTATCGCCCTATGGGCCAGCAATTGCTTAGTCGAACCAAGAGCGCAGGTAGTTTTCGACCAACTCGAGAAGTTGATATTGATAGCCCAATGTTTGGGGAAGCGCAACTCCAGCTACTACAGCAGCAGTCGTCTCGATCGACTTCGATGGCAGGGAACCCCGCTCTCCAACGCACAACAAGGCTGCAAGACGCTTTGAATACGATTGCTGCTGTTGAATCGACGTACGATGACATTGATGGATCGGACTCGGACTCGGATATTGATGGACGACATACGGATATTGGGGACTTACACGATGCTGAGGCGGAGTTTGAAGTCGATGATGTTGTGCACGAGTATCTTGTTGATGCGGAAGTTTGTGAAGACGTTGTTGAGGACGACGAAGACGAAGAAGCGGAGGCGTTCAAGGCCACAGACGAAGACGTGCTTGACGAGATAGACCCTGATGTTCAAAGCGAGTGTGACTTTGGCAGCGATACGGTGCCAGAAGTGGATGTATTTGTGAATCTAGGACACGTGATGATGGAGAAAGGAAGTGTGAGTGCAGCGGTGCAAGCCTTTACGCGTGCTGTGGAGATTCGACCTGATGATCCTGCCTTGCATTCGCTGCTTGGTCGTGCGTACTATGCGGATGAGAATTTGGAAGATGCTGTTGCGTCGATAGCAAAGTCATTGGACTTGGAGCCATCGGCCACGAATTCGACGCTACTTGGGAAAATTCTTTTTGAAAAAGGCGATCATGAAAAAGCAATTGCAGCTTACCAACAATCATTGGACATGCAAAAGTAAAAAAAAAGTGTCGTAGGTAGGTGGTCAAGCAGACGCAGTAGTTCGATAGTCCGACCGATAGATTATAATCTTGTAAAAGCTTGTTTTTAAATCGTCACGAACAGCGTCAATGAAGACGAGTATGTTCTTCTTGCTAGCCAGGAGCAAGAAA
>NC_090625.1:2118521-2125757 GCF_004359215.1 Bremia lactucae
ATGTTCTTCAGAACAATATGGTGGGATGTACAATGTACAGTGCATTGGACTTAGTCGATGATTACTACCAATTGCTCATGCGAGCTAGTGATATCCCGCTTATAGTGCTTAGCACCCCAAGCGTCATGTTATGGGAGTGGCTGGTTATGCCACAAGGGCTTTCCAACGCCCCGGCAACATTTAATCGTCTAGTGACGCAATTGTTTCGCCCTCATCGAGGTTATGCACAGACTTATTTCGATAATTTTTTTGTCCATAGTCGTGCGGAGCAGGGTCGGTCGGATATGGAAAACCATTTAGACTATTTGCGAGCAGTGCTCGAGTGCATGCGCACAAACAAATTGTATGCCAACGCATCTTAATGCATTTTTGGCGCAGACGAAATTCCTTTTTTAGGATGCTTCATTGGAAAGCGAGGCCTTAGAGCGGATCCCGCTAAGGTAAAAGCCATAGTAGATTGGCCGATTCCTAAAAACCAAAAGGATTTGCGTAAGTGGTTGGGTCTTGCCAATTATTTACACAAATATAGCAAAAATTACGCTGATATGGCTAGGCCATTATCTAATCTCCTTAAAAAGGATACAGAATGGTGCTGGACTAGCACTAAAAATTATGCGTTTCGAGCAGTTAAGGATAGTCTTATCCATGCCCCGATTCTGGCACTGCCAAATTCAAATTGGCCTTTCAGTGTCGTCTGTGACGCATCAGATTTTGCTATTGGCAGTGCTCTGTTACAAACAGATGTCGATGGGCATGAACGTGTTATTGCGTTCGTGTCTAACCAGCTTAAAGCTGCGGATAAGAACTACACAGTTCATGACAAAGAGTTACCTGCTATGAAGTATGCTCTCGTCAAATTCAGAGTTCATCTGCTCGGTTCCAAGCCGTTTGTAATTTATACAGATCACGAGTCGTTACGCACGGCGACTAAGTCGCCCCATCTCCCACAGAGAATGGCCCGATGGTTGTCTTTTTTTGCGGAATACAACTTCGAGGTGAAGAGTATAAACGCGGCAAGCAAAATGCTTTGGCCGATGCGTTATCACGCAGGCCGGATTATGACGTTACATATGTAACGACTATCTCGTCACCTATTCCTGAATTAATCCGTTCGACTTGCGCCAAAAATAAACAATGTGTAGCTCTGCTACCAGCCTTTAAGAACTCGGATTCGAGTATTAAATTACCGGCACGTTTGCGTGCAAAGTTACATCGATTTTCTATCGATATCAACCTGTTGCTTTATTGCACAGACATCGCGGACCCTCCGCGTGTCGTTGTTCCTCATGATGAGGATTTAAGTAAGGGATCCTCTATGAGGCACACGATACTGTCCTCGGTGGTCATCTCGGTAGAAAAAAGACCTACGGCTCTATCAGCCCGAGTTATTGGTGGCCCAAACTTTTTAAATGGGTCAGCACATATGTTCGCACATGGGAAACGTGCCAACGGGTTAAACCCTCGGCACCTGCTACTGCGCCACTGGCGAGTCTTTCCGTCCACATAGTTCTTCGGGAGTCCATTAGTATTGATTTTGTATTCGGTCTACCAAAATATTCAGCCGGTAACTCCGTCATAGTGGTCTTTGTTGACCAATTGAGCAAAATGGCTCGCTTACCGGCCGTGCCGGATTTCATTGATGGGGAGGGTAGAGCTTAGATGTTTATCGATCGCGTGTTTCGACAACATGATTTGCCAGTGGCAATTGTCTCTGATCTGGATCTCCGCTTCACGGGTAAATTCTGGAAATCAATTTTCCGAGTGCTTGGCACTAGATTGGATATGTCCACTGCGGACGAGATGCAGACGGATGGTCAAACCCAACATGCCAATTGCATCATTGAAGACGTTTTACGCAGCGTGTGCTCAGACACCAAAGCGCTGGAGCTCAATGCTCCCAGTAGTGGAATTTGCGTTAAATAACGCTGTTCATGCCTCAACAGGCTATACTCCGTTTTATATAATCGGTCTTACCCACCCGCGCGTTTCACTAACGATACCATTGCGTGGTTCAGGGCTTGGTGGGGGAGAATTGGCCAATAGGCTTGCTGATATCAGCCTTGTTACCGTTCGGAAACAAGTAAGCGAGTTTCTCGCGACGTGATTTAGTGTCTTAAGACATGTAAGGGATACGATGGCTGATAGCCAAGACAAACAAAAAGAACAAGCGGGTGCCAAATGCAGAAGCTGTATTAATTCTTTTATCATCAAATGCCTCCGCCAAAATTTCGGCTTCCTCCCGCGCTGCTTGATGCGCGGGGGAATCCTCCAGTTTCATGTGGAGAAACTTTTAATGCGACGTCGTTGTAAGGGTCAATACCAGAATTTGGTGAAGTGGCTAGGATACCTCTCTTCTGAAAGCTCTTGGGAGTTCGTGGTACCTCTTCGGCAAGATTGCCCGTACGAAAATGACGTTTTGAGCGCCAAGCTCAGGGTTTACTCGCGTCTAACGACGCTTCCCACCACTAAACGTGGGATTAGGTGGATCTAAAGCCTCAGTGCGGCTTCGATCCTTGGTTGTACGGTAATCCAAATCACTGAAATATCGGCTAGGCCTTTCTTCGTTTTGTGGCATAAATGCCGAACGTAACTGGCCTTTGGCCTAAAGCTTAGCAAAGTCAAAGCGAAGCTTCCGTTCCAAACGAACATCACCTCTATCCGCAGACTCTTTGATATTCCAGATATCACGGAGTTTGCGGGCCCGGTGAACCCATTTCTCTAATAAGACTTCGTTTTCAGTTCTTGTTTCGTTTGGAAACAAAACGATCGAAATTTCGCTCATGGAGGCCCCACGGGCTTGATCACGTAAAACGCGTCAGATACTGGCTTCGCGTCATTACCTTCGGCGTAAGGTATTGCTTATGAAGAGCGTCGCGAGCAGCGATCTCCTCCAGCGACCTCGCCGGGTCACCCGAGATCCAGACGACCAAGCTATGACCCGCTAACTTCTTAAGACGCTCGTCCGCATTAAGCGGAGTGAATTTATATTTACTATGAGCTTTAGCTTTCGTTATCTCGGCAGCTCAACGACGAGCTCTTTCCTCTATGAAGATGATCTGCTCTTGCTCTCTATCGAGCGGATTCGTAATGATGTTGGACTCAGGGTCCAGTGTCCTGCTCAATGCAGTTAAGACATCAGCGGGAACGAATTCGGGGCCTGTCGACGTTCATCCGGAGGAGAAAGCGTGAGCGAACGCCGCTCTTTTTCCTCCTCCTCTGATTGAGTGTGACTTTCAAAGTTCACCGTTCCCTCATCGTCGAGGAAGGTGCTCAGAGTCTGTGACTCACGCTTGATTGTCATTTGACAAAGGAATGGAAAACACAACCAAACGGTTAGCTGTTTAGGTTCCAACCTCAAAGAGGAAATGAAGCGAATATTGTCACTCGGTGTCAACAGTCTGATGGAAGAGGGTGTAATGGGGCACACATCGGTTGGAGAACCGTTGTTGTGGTACATTTACTTTATGAGTAAAATACCTTTATATCTAATTTTAAAATAGTTAGTTTTTTTAATCCCATTTATTATGGGTAATAAATGTGGTCGCCGCCAGATATAAATCTGGCGGCCAAAATCTATTATTTTATTAGCTAGGGTAAGGTTTTAAGATTTAAATAATTAAGTTCAGTCCCCCTTTGAGCTTAAAGCGTTAAGTGCCTTCCTAAGGCTTGCGGATTGATCTGTAAGAGAAAGAAGCCTTTCTAAGGTATATCCTCTTGGGCACTAGTTGCCACTTGGTTCTACAACCCCCTGAATCCCTTGAGCTAGGATTCCTTAAGCTTTGATAGCTTGTATGACTCCCTGAGTTGTTAAACCATTAGTTCAATAACACAAGTGACTCTCTGAGTCTGAAAGTCTTCCTCTGACTTTGGGAGCGAGGTAGCTCCGCTACACCGTGGCATTTGCTTGAACTAGTTAATAGCTTGTCTGGAAAGACTATCCTCACAACAAATATCATTTATGTATTGCGACAAAGCTACATGGCCTTGATCTCAGCGCGAAATTCTTCGCGCTGAGAAAGATAATTATCCTGATGTTTTTCTTAAGCATCGGCGGTATAGTGGCAACAACAAGCGAGATAAAATCTCGTTGATGCAAGCCTGGAGCGCGTTCATTCACAATGTCAAAAATATTGGACGTGAAGCCTGGCTTCAAAGACTTAAAGCGATTGGCGTTAAGTTTAAGAAACGAACTCCAAACCGGCGCAAGATAAAAATATTATCGGTTGTCTCGTGAGGCAGGACTTCCATGCCTCACGTGGGGTGATCCCCTGTCCGTGTTGTGTCGACAACACGAGACGAGTAAAAGAAGATGTTTACTCCCTCTCTTCGCCCTGGGGAAGGGATCGCATCTCTATCGAGATGCGCGAGGCGATTGTCGTTTTGCAATCAGATTACATGCGCCAGAGGTGCGTGTATTCTAATGGACCGTCTGATCCATCAGAGTGGTCTCGTCGTACTGACGGACGAGGCCCTCAACGTCAACAACCAGATGGGAGCGAGGTTCCCAACTGTCATGCGAAGGTGGATAAACAGCGAACCAGATAACTCGTTCGCTGCCCCTTCACATCACGGTGGTTTACAATACGTTCCACAAGGAAACGTTGATCACCGTGGGAATCCACCAATAGTTGTGGTGGAGGAGGAAATGTTAAATTTGACGTGTGTGTTGGATCTAAAGTCGAAGATCGACAAACTCGACCGCTACCTCCATGTATTGGAGGAGGTCTTGAACACGAGCGCGGTAAGCGTCACTCGTTGGAGCAGACGGTGCGAGCTTACTATGTCGAACGATTGGAAAACCATTCGAAAAGTGTGTAATCAATTTTGGAGTACGAACGGAAATACCACGCTCTTCGTGAACAGCTGTCGTCAGCTCGTCGCGGTTCCGAGGATCATCGGACCCGACATTAGAATCCCCAGATTCAGCATGAGAATCTGGTTCGTGACCAGAAAAATTGCTTAGGGATTCTTAAAAAGGGTGGTCAGATCCATCCTCGGACGAAACCGCGTACTGATGGTACGGAGGAGCCGACCAACGTAAACCGTAGAATGCGTTCGCATCCTACGTGTCGATTCTATTGTGTACGGATTGCCTCTGCGATGCAGTACATGGAATGGACAGATGAGCTTGGGTAGTAATTTTTTGATACCCAGCCGTGTTCCGATCTCTCGGAACATGGATTGCCAAAACTCCGCTCGTGATCCGTGGATCTCTATCCGAGACCAATTCACGGGGTAACCCATGGAGTTTGATATACCGTGTCGATAAGACACAGGCACAGCCGTGATCGACTCTGGTACTGCAACAAGATGTACCATCTTGCGGAATCTGTCTACAAAAACAAGGATTCCATTAATTTTGTGATCGTCTTCGGGAAATCCAAAGACGGAGTCTATAGATACGCACTGCCAACATTCTGCCGAAAGTGGTGGAGGTTGAAGAGGTGCACGGGATGAAGGGCTAGGCTTCACCCGTTGACATACCTCGCAAGCACGAATGTACTTGCGCACGAACTGATACTGGTGGGGCCAGTAAAAGTCGCGACTTACTGCGGGATAAGTTTTCTCACGTCCACGTTGCCCCCTTGTTGGTGCATCGTGACACTCATACATGATGCGCAAGCGCAAATCATTCTGAGTTGGGACGGCGACACGTGGAGTGTCGTCGGCAATGGCTGTGTAGTACAGTAAGCCGTTGCGAGATGTGTATCGATCGGATGACAATCGATAGAAAGCCGGTAAATCTTAATAGATGTATTGGATGGATTCATCAGATGATCCTTTAAACGCAGAAGGTCTCTATCTTCTGTCTAAGCTTTCTTAATGGCATCAAACAAAGTTGATGACGGAACACTCGTAATGAGTGGGATTATTTTCAGTGTTGAAGTGCGCAGCCGACTCGAAATCGGGTTGGCGTGATAACGCATCAGCGACGACATTAAGGTGTCCTGTTTTATTTTTCACGGAGAACATTATACTCCACGAAGAAGGATAGCCACCTCGCCATTCTTCGCGAAAGGTCTGGGCTGTTTACGGCCGTGCGTAATGACGCATGGTCCGTATATACAATGAACGGTCTACCCTCTACTCGACCTAGGATCATCGTGTTGTCCCTTTTGAACAACCGGTGTATTCCTCGAATGTCGCCCGCTAGGCGTACATTCATGTCACGATCCACTAGACTTATTCGAGTGATGGACCTTCGGCGCTGCCTGTGCATTCGCACAGCCGCCGGCAGCCGACTCCACAGTGTGAATACTAATCACACTGTGATCTTGTGCAGTTGTACTAACGAGCGTACCACAAGTGAAGCCATCGCACTCACTCGTAGTACATCCACATGCTGGTGGATGCTCCAAAACTTTATTAGATGTCCATCTGATGAACAAGTGGCAGACATCTTTACGGATCGATGCTGCTAGCTGATTTTTGGCTCGTATTTTTTGATTTAACTTAAACCTAGAAAGACATCAAATTTGTAATTCAAATCCAGTACGATGAAATCACCATCGTACTGTAAATTTTCAACGTGTAGTGAAATTTCCCTACGCGTCTCATTACTGTTATTGATGCGCTTGTCGCTAGACGCACCGTCATCCTCGTTGGAGGGATGCCGAGCTCAACATATTTGAGCCTACGACCCTTTAGCGACCGGCGACGAATTAAGTTATTCGACGACCCACAGTCTACTAGGGCTCTAAGTGACAAGTCATTTGTACCTTTTAATTTCAAAATGGTGAGGGATACCTCATCGCCAGGTGCAGAGACACGTAATGATTGTGTGTCTCGAGCAACTTTTGTCAAGTGATTTGCAAATTCGTTCGAGATTGCTGGATCAGTAGGACGTTGCGCCCCTACTGACATCGACCGTTATTTTGTGGTCCACCTCTATGTTTGCGATTTCGCAACAACGTCGGAACTTGCTCTTTCTGGCATTCGGTCCATATTTACGTTACTTCTTCTCGGTACTGCGCGTAGGGCACTGCACTTATGAGTATAGTGTCTTAGCTTCTGACAGCAATTGGATTTCTGCGATCGCTTATTATTCGAAAAGCGATATCTCTCGCTTTCGACACAAGAGAGGTCCAGAGGTTCTAGACCTTCAAGCTCGTGTCGTCTTGGAGGACGATACGATGACGAACTTTTTTTAGCCTGTCTCGGGCTAAAGTCCTCCTGTTCCGCAACGGATATTGCTTCTTTAAGCGTATCCAGTTCCAAGCGGATCAGGTGGGTCTT
>NC_090625.1:2126444-2134283 GCF_004359215.1 Bremia lactucae
GATGACGAACTTTTTTTAGCCTGTCTCGGGCTAAAGTCCTCCTGTTCCGCAACGGATATTGCTTCTTCAAGCGTATCCAGTTCCAAGCGGAACAGGTGGGTCTTTACGGGACCATCCGTAAGACCTTGCATGAACACCGTAATCAACGTGTGTTCATGGACTGGGTTATTTGCTATACAACTCGCTAAGAGTCGTATGTGCTGGGCATATGCGTGAAAATCACGCTTGCCTTGCTTGATTTTCAAAAGCTCCTAACGAGCTCTGAACTCAGCCCTAGGCGATTCGAACGTCTGTTTGAGCCAGGCTTTAAAAGCCTCTAGTGACTCAAAATCATATGGGTCACGCAACTTAAGGCCCAATGCCCAAGTTTTGGCAGGACCTGCCAAATTTAATTAAGCGAATGCGACTTGCATTTGCTCGTCGACGGTGTGACGAGCCCTTATGGCATCGTCCAAATTGACAAACCATCTTGAGAGGCAGTCTTCTTCGACTCCCCTTTACTTAGAAATGTCAATCTTTAAAGTTTCGGGACGACGCGTTTGCGTCATCCCAGGTACAGGGGTCTATACCTGTTGCAACCTCAACAGGTCTGCCTGTTGAGAGCCTTCCTGTTCCGAATAAAAGTATGTAAATATACTTTAAATATCCTTTGCCTTTCAGATACTATATTAATAAGAAAAAAACATTTAAGTGTTGATTTCATGTAGCGATACACCCAGTTACACACTGCCTCAGAATTTATGGCTAAGCTTCACTCTGATAGCGCTACACAATTAAGCCGGCGCAACAAACTTCTCGATTGAGGTGCGATATTTAGAATTTGTATTTAAAGCGTAATTCTCGAGCGCTGACGAGATTCACTAACTGCTTCATGGCTTTCTATTGCAGAAAGCTAGAGGCAGTATGCCTTTATCGAGGCTCTGACCATTTTTATTTTGCCTCAGTGAAGTGCGAACAAAACAACGTGCCTGCAACACTTGCTATATCGACGAGTGCTTCACAATTCAAGGAAGGTTCTAAGTAGCTAAGAAGTCTTAGCTCTTAACAGTAATTTCTTAGGCTTTAAAATAGATAAGAGTAATCTGTATTTATACATTAAGTCATTCATAACGATTTCTATCTACTGGCTTTTATATAATAATAAGTAAGTATGCAATGCGCCTTCATGCGCGACGCCTAATCGTGTCTTGTAATGATTGGCAGGGTTTAATTAAACTTAAATCAAGCAATTAATAGAACTAATGTCTTATTGGGTCAATATTATCAAATTGGTAATAGAAACTCCCAACCCCCCCATTTTTCAAAACGCACCCTACCCTTAGCCCCACCCATAAGCTTCTTGCCAATCATGTATCAGATTTTCAAATAAAATGGCAAGAAGGTCAAACAATTCGAGCACGCGCTACAACGTTACACCTTGCATCTTTACATACTAATTGAAATATCAATTAAGAGCCCTCTAACCGAAATATGGGACTCCATGGAATCCAGCGAGCACGCATTGAAGGCTGCCGCGCTTGAGGACGAATATCCTCTTAAAGTAGCACGGTCAAAGAAAGTGGGCAACCGTCCAGAAAATGCAGTAAAAGTTAAGGTGTTCCAGTGCGTACATGTAGGAAGCCGCCGCGATCCTGAATGTCCGGAGAATGCAAAAAAAGAAGCCACATGTTTTGCAATTGTCCTTTTCAAGCTGCCCATAGGGTTGTTAAGGGGTCGTGGAAAGTAGCTCTGAACAATGACCACCCCAACCATGATTTTGTTCATTTTAGTGCCTACCCTTCTCTACGTCAACTTGCTGAGAGCGACCGCCAGCAGGTTTCAACTCTCTGTAACGCTGCTGTGCCTCCAAGAACAATCATCTCAACACTTCGGCAAAACAAAAAGACATTCTGGACTACGCCAAAAGACCTTGACAACATCACCCAAACGATGCGATGCAACGAGTTTGTTTTGGCCAAAATGTATTACAAAAGCTAATTTTGCGTTAGAAATTCCGTTTAATATTATTGTAGCTTTTAATGTAACAAGGTGTATCGTTGCATGAAACTAACACTTAAAGGTTGTTAAATAATATGTTATCTTAAACGTAGATAATATTGGACGATATTACTTTAAATTGTAATGTTTAAAAATCTAATCCATAAATAGGTATAGGCCATTATGTCTATTTATCCTGCAGACTTATCAACTGTAGATGTAAGCAAAAGAGAGAGACAGATAAGATACGATAAGATTTCAGTTGCATGTTTAGTATAAGTTTATTATTGAGTTATAATTAACTGATTGAAAGAAGAGATACTCAATTATATTAATAAGGTTTTCATTTTATCCTCTTTAAGCTAGTTACCTTGAAGGAAAGTCTTCATCTGCACGTACTAGTGTAAGTGAATTAACGCAAGGCACCACTCGCAATTAAAGCAGTGCGAAGTGGACTTGTACTGAAGCAGTACAAGTCGTAGTGCCCCGATACACCTGGTAGCACTTTGTAGTCCGTCCAAGGACCAAATCTTCTTCATCGAACATGGACATGTTAGATGATAGTGGAAATACGCATCACGTTTCCCGTGAAAGCTACACCTTTCTAAGTGACATAGAAAGGAGTGCGGTGGAACGAATGAGTTTGACCGTAGGAAACGATGCAATCTTGACAATGCTGTCCAACTTAGACAGAGATGCCCTCCATTCAACCATCGCCAAGTTCATACAACATAAAATTGACGAGATCAAGGAAAAAGTAGCCTTGCTGAATCAACAAGGCTCTCAACGCGCAGAAACGTTGAGGTTGCAACAGGTACAGACCCCTGTACCTGGGATGACGCAAACGCGTCGTCCCGAAACTTTAAAGATTGACATTTCTAAGTAAAGGGGAGTCGAAGAAGACTGCCTCTCAAGATGGTTTGTCAATTTGGACGATGCCATAAGGGCTCGTCACACCGTCGACGAGCAAATGCAAGTCGCATTCGCTTAATTAAATTTGGCAGGTCCTGCCAAAACTTGGGCATTGGGCCTTAAGTTGCGTGACCCATATGATTTTGAGTCACTAGAGGCTTTCAAAGCCTGGCTCAAACAGACGTTCGAATCGCCTAGGGCTGAGTTAAGAGCTCGTTAGGAGCTTTTGAAAATCAAGCAAGGCAAGCGTGATTTTCACGCATATGCCCAGCACATACGACTCTTAGCGAGTTGTATAGCAAATAACCCAGTCCATGAACACACGTTGATTACGGTGTTCATGCAAGGTCTTACGGATAGTCACGTAAAGACCCACCTGATCCGCTTGGAACTGGATACGCTTAAAGAAGCAATATCCGTTGCGGAACAGGAGGACTTTAGCCCGAGACAGGCTAAAAAAAGTTCGTCATCGTATCGTCCTCCAAGACGACACGAGCTTGAAGGTCTAGAACCTCTGGACCTCTCTTGTGTCGAAAGCGAGAGATATCGCTTTTCGAATAATAAGCGATCGCAGAAATCCAATTGCTGTCAGAAGCTAAGACACTATACTCATAAGTGCAGTGCCCTACGCGCAGTACCGAGAAGAAGTAACGTAAATATGGACCGAATGCCAGAAAGAGCAAGTTCCGACGTTGTTGCGAAATCGCAAACATAGAGGTGGACCACAAAATAACGGTCGATGTCAGTAGGGGCGCAACGCCCTACTGATCCAGCAATCTCGAACGAATTTGCAAATCACTTGACAAAAGTTGCTCGAGACACACAATCATTACGTGTCTCTGCACCTGGCGATGAGGTATCCCTCACCATTTTGAAATTAAAAGGTACAAATGACTTGTCACTTAGAGCCCTAGTAGACTGTGGGCCGTCGAATAACTTAATTCGTCGCCGGTCGCTAAAGGGTCGTAGGCTCAAATATGTTGAGCTCGGCATCCCTCCAACGAGGATGACGGTGCGTCTAGCGACAGGCGCATCAATAACAGTAATGAGACGCGTAGGGAAATTTCACTACACGTTGAAAATTTACAGTACGATGGTGATTTCATCGTACTGGATTTGAATTACAAATTTGATGTCTTTCTAGGTTTAAGTTAGATCAAAAAATACGAGCCAAAAATCAGCTAGCAGCATCGATCCGTAAAGATGTCTGCCACTTGTTCATCAGATGGACATCTAATAAAGTTTTGGAGCATCCACCAGCATGTGGATGTACTACGAGTGAGTGCGATGGCTTCACTTGTGGTACGGTCGTTAGTACAACTGCACAAGATCACAGTGTGATTAGTATTCACACTGTGGAGTCGGCTGCCGGCGGCTGTGTGAATGCACAGGAAGCGCCGAAAGTCCATCGCTCGAATAAGTCTAGTGGATCGTGACATGAATGTACGCCTAGCGGGCGACATTCGAGGAATACACCGGTTGTTCAAAAGGGACAACACGATGATCCTAGGTCGAGAAGAGGGTCGATTGTAGATGACCCGACTGTGATACCGCAATCACAGTCGGAAGACGCTGATGGAAAAAGTCTCCACGTACTTGAGGAGAAATCTCCTCAAGTAGTTGAAGTTACTAGACTTCAAGATCCCGAGGGATTAATCCCTCGGCAGCCTGTGGATAAATTTCGGGTAGATACTGAGACATTGAATGTCTTGGTTAATGACGGATTAAGAGTAGGCGCTTAAGCTCTTGATCTGTATGCGCCTCCGATGTTAACTTCGGAGATAACTCAATTACCAACCCTAGAACCTAAGCGGTTCTTGAGAGATCTGCATGGTGATAAAATCAAGCAGATCTGCGTTCTCGTCACAGAGGACGAATACGCAACCGACATTCGGTCAGCGGTAATTTTTGCAGAGAACGAACGGGCTCATCGATGGACGAAAGTGTCCCCGATGTGAAGACTCGGATTGAAAGATACAGTACTCAATCCTGGGAGTCACTGAAGACAAATCCTTTATACAAGGATTTAATAGAATTCTGGGATGTATTCCCTGAAGCAGTTTTATGCGAGTTGCCTAAGGATAAAGGCACTTGACATGAGACCGAGCTCAGACAAGTCGAAGTACTGTGTCATGAAGCAGTGGCTGCTGCCTCGTGAGCAAGAATTTGCGATCGGTAAATTCTTTATCGATCGAGTAAAAGCGGGCCATGTAAGGGAGTCAACCTCTTCACATAGCTGTCCGACCCACTGTGTGCGAAAGGCCACAGGAGGGTGGCGGATCGTGCTTGCATTCAATTAGCCAAATGCGCCAACGGTACCGGCTAGATGGTATGTCTAAGAGTACCACCTTTTCGTCTATAAATCTGATATATATTTTTTCTAATAAGATCCTTATGCGTAAACGGGACATACCGTACACAGCAGTGAGCAATTCTAGTGGGATGCTCTTGGGAATGGCTAGTAATGCCACAGTGGCTTAGTAACGCCCCTGCAACATTCAACAGATGCGTAACCAATCTGTTGAGACCGGTCCGAGAATTCGCACCGAGTTATTTTGGCAATGTATTCGTCCATAGCCGGGCCATGGACGAAAAGACGGACGTGGAATTTTTTAAAACTCACGTTCGTCAAATTCTCACACTTATGTGAAAGCATAAGTTGTACTCAAATCTCAAGAAGTGTATATTCGCTGCAACTACTTCTTGAGTGCATCGTCGGTAAACACGGCGTGCGCCCTGATCCCGAAAAGATCAAGGCAAGCCAGTTCTCGTCGATGTCAAGGAACTTAGAAAGCTCCTTGGTTTAGCGACGTACTTGCACAAGTACTCTCGCAATTATGCCGAGATGACAGTTCATCTCTTTCGTCTCTTGAAAAAGACGAGAAATAGTTATGTACGCTGATTGTCAGCGTTCCTTGAAGGTATCAATGAAAGATTGACGCAAGCGTCAATCCTGGCGATTGCTGACCAAGACCGACCTTTTTATGTGGTCTGTGACGCCAGCGATATTGCAATCGCATGTGCGTCAAAGGATTACGATACAGACGGCGCAGAACGCAACGCACTCCAAGCTTGCATAAGCGAGGCTTTATCTCGCTTATTATTGCCACTTAACCATCGATGCTTAAGAGAAGCATCGGGATAAAAATCTTCCTCAGCGCGAAAGTTCTTCGCGCTGGGATCAAGGCCATTTAGCTTTGTCGCAATAAATAAGGGATATTTATTGTGAGGAGTAGTTTCTCCAGACAACCTATTGCTAAGCCTTTCTGACAAAAGCCACGGCTTCTTTTCAGGGGCGAGATGAGACATTTTACTGTCTTCACTCCCCTGAGTGGTACCCACTGAAGCAGGGGTACCACAAGTACTGTTCTTACGATGGCTTACGCCATCGTCATCGCCTTACACAGAAACACGTGCAGGTGACCGTACGGAAGACGGAACGGGCGATGAGGGATCATCCTCATCGTCGGTTCTATATAGACTATTAACTCGTCTATCAGAATGAGCCCTCTGATTCGAAGGCTCATAGTCAGCCGCCTGACGTATATCAGGCGACTGTTCTATTCTCCCCGAGTCGGCCATTTCATCCGACTCGCATTCGTAGTCGACCTCCAAAGAGGGGTCGTATTCACGTGGTAAATTACCACGTGCACTCGCAACATCTAGTGTTGTGCGAGTGGAAGACACTACGGCAGACGTTCCGTCTGCCACAAGAGATAGCAGTACGTCACCCGCGGCTGCACGAACCGCAGCCGAAGGCGCAGCACTATCGTCACCTCGCATGAGTTGATTCTTCATGCGATGGGATTTAAAATGATGGGTCTGACCAATCAACATCTTTGAAAAATTAAGTGGTCACATAGCGACCACTCCATCCAATGACATTCAGAGTGACTGTCGTTTAAGGGAGGAGTGATGTAACGGAGTGTATCGTTACATGTAATTAACCCTTAGAGGTTGTTTATTGATATATTATTTAAAAGGTAGATAGTATTTGGAGGATATTATTTTATATAGTAATATTGAGAACTCTTATCCATAACTAGGTATAGACCATTTATACATATTTATTCCGCAGACTAATCAGCTGTAGGAGCAATCAAAGAGAGAGTTACAGATAAGATAGAGATAAGAATTCAATTACATGTTTAGTATTAGATTATAATTAAGTTAGCATTTACAAAGATAGAAAAAGAAACACTTAATTATATTAATACAGTTTTCATTTTACCCTCTTAAAGCTAGTTGCCTTAAGAGAAGTCTTCCTCTGCACGTACTAATGTACGTGAAATAACGTAAGGCACCAATCGCAACTGAAGTAGTTTGAAGTGGACTTGTACTGAAGCAGTACATGTAGGCGGGCACGTCGTAATGCGGCCACGCTCTACTTAAGCACACACCCTAGCACAGCGAGGAAGCGGTTTACACCTGCTTCTCTAGCGTGCAGTGAGGTAGTTGTGGTGGGCGCGCAAGCGACCTCACCCAACACACTAAGAACTCTGGTGAAGTGACGTCACGGGAGCGGTAATCCGTCTCCTCGTGCGCACTTACCAAGTAGGTAGTAATTTTCAGACTGATTTATATTTAATAGAATTAAATACAAATACCTATTTTTACCAATTAAAATGTTATCTCTATAGATATCATTTAATATGTATTGCGAGCGTATCTTTATAGATACCTCGCGTAACTGATGACGCTAGCCGTCATCATGGATGACGCTGGGCGTCATCCCTCCTAATGTGAATGCACCCATGTGCATCACATCCACAAGGGTTGGTCACAAATGTGCACCACACCCGAGTGTTGGGTCTAATTACTATTATTTAGTAATTGACCATCCCCTTAAGTACCAAATGTACTTAATGGGGACTGTGTAACATTAGGGCAACTCTAGCCCGTTACACCATCCCCCTCTTTAAGAACGAATTTACATTTTTAAATTCGACA
>NC_090625.1:2139047-2144009 GCF_004359215.1 Bremia lactucae
AACGATACACCCCGTTACATCACCCCTCCCTTAAACGACAATCACTCTGACTGTCATTGGATGGAGTGGTCACTATGTAACCACTTGATTCAAAAATGATGTCGATTAGTCGGAGCCATCATTTTAAATTCCATCGCACGAAGAACAAATTCATGCGGGGTGCTGATAGTGCGGCGCCTTCGGCTGCGGTTCGTGCAGCCGCGGGTGACGCACTGTTATCTCTTGCGGCAGACGTTCCGTCTGCCGTAGTATCTTCCACTCGCGCAACACTAGATATTGCGGGCGCACGTGCTGATTCACCACGTGAATACGACCCTTCTTTGGAGGTCGACTACGAATGCGAGTCGGACGAAATGGCCGACTCGGGGAGAATGAAATAGTCGCCTGATAGGCGTCAGGCGGCTGAATATGAGCCTTCGAATGAGAGGGCTCATTCTGATAGACGAGTTAATCGTTTATCAGGATCCTACGATGGGGATGATCCCTCATCGCCCTTTCCTTCTCCCGTACGGTCACCTGCACCTGTTTCTGTGCAAGGTAATGATGATGGCGTAGGCCATCGTAAGAAAAGTTCTTGTGGTTCTCCTGCTTCAGTGGGTACCGCTCAGGGGTGTGAAGACATTAAAATTTATCGTCTCTCCCCTGAGAAGAAGCCGTGGCTTTTGCCCGAACGGCTAATCAATAGCTTGTCTGGAGAGACTACTCCTCCCAAAAAATACCCCTTATTTATTGCGACAAAGCTACCTGGCCTTGATCCCAGCGCGAAGAGCTATCGCGCTGAGGAAGATTTTCATCTCGATGCTTTTCTTAAACATCGATGGTTAAGTGGCATCAATAAGCGATAAAGTCTCGTTTATGCAAGCCTGGAGTGCGTTCATTCGCAATGTCAAAACATTAAACGCGAAGCCTGGCTTCAAAGACTTAACGCGAATCGCGTTAAGTTCGAGAAACGAGCTCCAACCGGTGCAAAGTATAAATTGCATCTGTTGTCACGTGAGGCTGGGCTTCCATGCCTCACGTGGGGTGATCCCTGTCCGTGTTGGGTAGTACCCACAAAGCGTACTGGAAAAGACAAAACAAATGAGTCAGCAGAAGAATTTCTGCTAACTCGTGAATCAACAATCCGTTTCGTTCAGGATTACATTACTAACGCAGTGGACCGACAGAAACGGAATGCAGACAAACATGGAAGAGCAAATGTTCATTCATTTAAAATTAATGATCTAGTGCTACTCTCTACGGTAAACTTACCTAAGCGGTTAGTCACTAATGTGGGTAGCAGTAAACTACTGCCCAAGTTCATTGGTCCTTCCGTGTACTGCATCGCAGAGGCAATGCGTACACAATAGAATTGCCACGTAGGATGCGAACGCATCCTAAGTTTTATGTTGGTCGGCTCCGCCGGTACCATCAGTACGCGGCTTCTTCCGAGGACGGATTTGACCACCCTTTTAAGAACTCTCAAAAGATGTTTGTGATCGCGAACCATATTCTCATTTTGAACCTGAAGTTTCTCATTTGTTCCGAATATCCTCGAAACTACAATGAGCTGACGACTGCTCATCGCGAACAACATGATGTTTCCGTTCGTACTCCAACATGGAGAACGCACTCTTCGAACGGTCTTCCAACCGCTCGATGTGGTGAGCATGCACCGTCTGCTCCAACGAGCGACGATTGCCGCGCTCGTAGTCAAGTTCCTCCTCCAAATCATGAAGGAAGTGATCGATTTTGTCAATCCTCGACATTAGATCCGACATACGGTTTGTATCTAATTTTCCCTCCGCCACCACAACCAATGGTGAATTCCCACGGTGGTCAATGTTTCCTTGTGGAACGTATCCATAACCACCGTGATGTGAAGGGGCAGCGAACGAGTTATCTTGTTCGCTGGCGTGGTTATCCACCTTCGCATGACAGCTGGGAGCCTCGTTCCCAGCTGGTTGCTGACGTTGAGGGCCTCGTCCGTCAGTATGACGAGACCCATCCGATGGTTCAGAAGGCATCGGAAAACACGCGCCCCTGGCGCATGTAAATCGATTGCAAAAAGTCAATCGCATCACGCATCTCAATAGAGATCCGAGCCCTCCCCCAGGGCGAAGAAAAAGAATAGACATCCCCTTTTACTCTCTTCGTGTTGTCAGCCATGAGATTATTTTCGTCTTCAATGTCGATATCTTCGACATCGACATCACTTGCGTCATTGTTAACTTCGACGCGTGATGAGCATGAGCCAGAAATGGTTTTGCTCGTGCGAGTCTCCCCCCTTAAACAAGAGGATCCCTCTAATTTGGTGGGTATGCGAGGATGGCGTAAGCCATTCACAAAGGACGGTGTATGCGTTGTAGACGCATGCACCGAATTATTGATGGCGAATTCGACCATCGGTTAGAACTCGCTCCAATTCGGATACGATTGGACGTAACCTCGAAGTATCTCTTCGAGGACGCGATTTACGCGTTCTGTTTGACCATCCGTTTCTGGGTGATTGGATGTTGACATAGTCAGCCGTGTTCCGTGAGATCGGAACACGGATTGCCAAAACTCCGCCGTGAAACGTGGATCTCTATCCTAGACCAATTCACGGGGTAACCCATGGAGTTTGAATACCGTGTCAATAAAGACACAGGCACAATTCGGGGCCGTAATCGACTCTGGTACCGCAGCAAGATGTACCATCTTGCTGAATCTGTCTACAAAAACAAGGATTCCATTGTTTTTGTGTTCGTCTTCGGGAAATCCGAAGACGAAGTCCATAGATACGGACTGCCAACACTCTGTTGGAAGTGGTAGAGGTTGAAGAGGTGCACGTAATGAAGGGCTAGGCTTCACCCATTGACATACCTCGCAAGCACGAATGTACTTGCGCACGAACTAATACTGGCGAGGCCAGAAGAAATCTCAGCTAACCGTGAGAAAGGTCTTCTCACGTCGACGATGTCCACTTTTTGAAGCATCGTGGCACTCATACATGATGCGCAAGCGCAAATTATTGTGAGTTGGGACGACGACACGTAGGTGTCGCCGGTAACGGCTGTGTAATACAATAAGCCGTTACGTGTTGTGTATCGATCGGATGACGATCGATATAAAGCCGGTAAATCTTATAAAGATTTATTGGATGGATTCATCAGATGATCCTGTAAACGCAGAAGGTCCTTATCTTCTGCGTAGGCTTTCTTTATGTAATCAAACAAGGTTGATGACGGAAGACTTGAAATAAGTGTTGCAACAGTACGATTACTTTCCCTGTGAAAAAAACACAGCCGCTACGAAATCGGGTCGGCGTGAAAACGCATCAGCGACGACATTAAGTCGTCCTGGTTTATATTTCACCGAGAAATTATACTCCGCGAAGAAGGATAGCCACCTTGCCATTCTTTGCGAGAGGAGTGGGCTATTTACGGCCGTGCGTAATGACCTATGGTCCGTATATACGATGGACGTTCTATCTCCGAAGAGATAGCCCTAAATTTAGCCAGTACATATTTCATGCCAAAAAAGTTCCGTGTCATGCACCGGGTAATTGCGTTCAGCTGGTTGCAGCTGACGCGATTGGTAACAGACGACGCGGTCCGCGCTGTCTGTTCATATTGCGTTAACGCACAGCCAATTGCAAAATCGCTGGCGTTACAGAACCACATGAGCTGGTCTCTCTTGATCTGCAATCACCAAGATGGGCGATTTCATCAAGCTTTGCTTGATAATTTGAAACGCTGGCAATCAGCGTTCCTTAAGCATTTCTCGTTTTTTTCAAGAGGCGAGAAAGATGAACTGTCATCTCAGCATAGTTGCGTGAGTACTTGTGCAAGTACGCCGCTAGCCCAAGGACTTTCTAAGCTTCTCGACATCGACTTGAACTGGCCAGTCGGTGATTGCCTTGATCTTTTCGGGATCGGGCCGCACGCTGTGTTTATCGACGATGCACCCAAGAAGTGGTATATCACTTGCAGCGAATATACACTTCTTCAGATTTGCGTACAGCTTTTGCATTTGCATAAGTGTAAGAACCGGACGAACGTGAGTTTAATAAGCTTTCACGTCCGTCTTTCCGTTCATGGCCCTTCCATGGACGAATACATCGTCAAAATAACTTGGTGTGAGTTCTGGCACCAGTCTCAACAGATTCGTTACGCATCTGTTGAATGTTGCCGGGGCGTTACTAAGCCCCTGTCGCAGTACTAGCCGTTCCCAGAGCGTCCTACTGGGGGTGTTCACTGCTGTGTACAAGATGTTCCGTTTAAGCAAAAGGATCTAATAAAATATATTCATCAGATCCATAGACGAAAAGATGGTACTCTTAGACATACCATCTATGATTACGTATTTTCTAGGTATCGGCGTTTATGCCGGTACCGTTGCAGCATTCAGTTTATTGAATGCGTGCACTATCCGCCACCCTCCTGTGGCCTTTCGCACACAGAAGGTCGGAGAGCTATGTGGGGAGGTTGACTCCCTCACATGGCCCGCTTTTACTCGATCGGTAAAGAATTTATCGATCGCAAGTACTTGTTCACGAGGCAGTGGCCACTGCTTCATGACACAGTACTTCGAGCCCGGTTTGAGCTCGATCTCATGTCGAGTGCCTTTATCCTTAGGCAACTCGCATGGAACTGCTTCAGGGAATACATCCCTGAATTCTATTAAATCCTCGTATAGAGGATTTCCCTTGAGTGACTCCCAAGATTGAGTACTGTATCTTTCAATCCGAGTCTTCACATCGAGGACACTTTCGTCCATCGATGAGCTGCTGAGAACCCGTTCGTTCTCTGCAAAAATTACCGCTGACCGAATGTCGGTTACGTAATCGTCCTCTGTGACGAGTACGCAGATCTGCTTGATTTTCCCACAATGCAGATCTCTCAAGAACCGCTTAGGTTCTAGGGTTGGTAATTGAGTTATCTCCGAAGTTAACTTCGGAGGCGCATACAGATCAAGAGTAGAAGCGCCTACTCTCGATCC
>NC_090625.1:2152626-2160518 GCF_004359215.1 Bremia lactucae
AAATCCATGATTGGCTTGCTCACACGCCCCTGAAGTAGCTTGTTTAACACTTCACATCATTATCAAATTCAAATTCAATTGCATATTTCTTTCACCATGCCACTTGCTCCTCCAGCTGAAGAAACATACCGATCAATTGCGACAGCAAAAGAAGCTCTCCAAGCTCACTCTGAAGCTGAACAATACGGTATTTGTAGCGGAGCTACCTCACTTAAGTCAGAGAAAGACTTTCAAACTCAAAGAGTCACTTAGTTCTATTGAACTAATTGGTTTTAACAACTCAGGGAGTCGTACAAGCTACTAAGCTTAAGGAATCCTAGTTCAAAGGACTCAGGGGTTCGTAGAACCAAGCGGCAACTAGTCATCGAGAGTATGTACCTTAGAAAGGCTTCTAGTTCTTACAGATCAATGCGCAAGCCTTAGAAAGGCACTTAGCGCTTTAAGATCAAAAGGGAATTGCACTTCATTTAATTATTTAATTTATAACCTTACCCTAGCTAATTTAAAATGCTTTTCGGCCGCCAGATTTATATCTGGCGGCGATTACATTTGTTACCCATAATAAATGGGATTAAGTAGCTAACTATTCTAAAATTGGATACAAGGGGATTTTGCCCATAAGGTAAATGCACCACAACAACCGTTTTTCAACCGATGTGTGCCCCATTACACCCTCCCCATCAGACTGTTGATAACGGGTGACAACATTCGCTTCATTTCGTCTTTGAGGTTGGAACCTAAACAGCTAACCGTTCGGTTGTGTTTTTCTTTCCTTTGTCTCATGACAATCAAGCGTGAGTCACAGACGCTTAGCACCTCCCTCGACGATGAGGGCATGGTGGACTCTGAAAGTCACTCTTCATCAGAGTAGGAGGAGAAAGAGCGTCGTTCTTACACGCCTTCTCCTCTGGATGAACGTCGGCGGGCCCAATCCGTTCCCAGAACGTAGTATTGCTGATGTCTCAACTGCGTAAAGCAGGACACGGGGCCCTGAGTCCAACATTATATTACGAATTCGCTTCATGAAGAGCAAGAGCAGATAATCCTCATAGAGGAAACAGCTTGTCGTCGAGCTGCCGAGATAGCGAATACCAAAGCTCGGGCTTGATCACGTAAACGCGTCAGATACTGGCTTCGCGTCATTATCTTTGGCGTAAGGTATTGCTCATGAAGACATCGCGAGCAGCGATCTCCTCCGGCGTCCTCGCAGGATCACCGGAGATCCAGATGCCCAAGCTGTGACCCGCTATCTCTTTGAGACGCTCGTCCGCACTAAGCGGAGTGAATCTATATTCACTATGTGGGGCTTCGGTGACCTCCATGAGGACAATTCCGATCGTTTTGTATCTAAACGAAACAAGGAGTGAAAACGAAGTCTCATTTGAGAACTGGGTCCACATGAGTGCTCTACCCCAAAAAAAAGATTTTAAATGCCCGCCGCCTCCGTAATATTTGAAATATCAAAGAGTCTGCTGATAGGGCCGATGTTCGTTTGAAACGGAAGCTTCGCTTCGATTTCACTAAGCTTAAGGCCAAAGGGACGTTACGTTCATCACTTATGCCACAAAACGAAGAAAGGTCTTGCCGAACTAAGATTACGTGGATCCATAGCCTCAGTGCTTCGGTTGACCGTGCAATGGATCGAAGCCGCACTTAGGCCATGGATCCACCTAATCTTAGTTCTAGTGGTAGGAAGCGTCGTTTGACGCGAGTCGACCCTGAGCTTGGCGCTCAAAACGTCAACGGCGTACGGGCAATCTTGCCGAAAAGGTACCTCAAACTCCCAAGAGTTTTCAGAAGAGGGGTACCTTGGCACTTTACCAGATACTGATATTGACCCTCACGACGACGTTGCTTTAAAAGTTTCTCCACATAAAACTGCAGGTACCCCCGCGCATCAAGCAGCGCGGGACGGGGCCGAAATCTTAATGGAAGCATTTAGATGCTCTACGGCACGAGGTGCAACTTCTTCGTGAGGTCCTTGCTCGGGTTGTGGGCTCTTTTGAGGCGGTTCGGGACCGTTTCGACGCTGGAGCGTCAGCATCCTCGTTTTCGAGAGCCAGCTAGATATTCTGGTGAGAATGCAACAATCTGCGGCACGACCGCCTGTCTCGGCGCAAGCGCCTCAAGTCCACGTGGGAAGGGTCCCGATATGGCTTAAGCAAGCCAACGTAGAAAATTGGGTGTGTACGCAGCTTGCTAGGAAGGTTAAGCGTATAAGCTAGGCCCTTCTTGGCCACGACCGTAAATGGTCCAATAAAGTGCAGGCGCAGTTTGTTCTTGATGATCGCGGAAACCAAGTTGGTAGGTAGTTATTTAGGGCTTAGTAAAACTCGGTCTCCGACCATATAATAATTAATACAGCTTCTGCCTTTACCATCTGCTTGTTTTTCTTGTTTGTCTTAACTATCAGCCATCGTACTCCTTACATGTCTTAAGACACTAAATCGCGTCGCGAGATACTCACTTACTTGTTTCCGAACGATAACAAGGCTTATATCAGCAAGCCTATCGGCTAATTCCCCCCCAATAGCCCTGAACCACGCAGTGTTATCGTTAATGGAACGCGTGGGCGGGTGAGATTGTTGACATAGAACGGAGTATAGCCTGTAGAGGCATATACAGCGTTATTTAACGCAAACTCCACCACTTCGAGCATTGAGCTCCAGCGCTTTACTGCCTGAGACACACACTGCGTAAAACGTCTTCAAAGACGCGATTGACACGTTCAGTTTGACCATCGGTCTGCGGATAGTCCGCAGTGGACATATCCAATCTGGTACCAAGCACTCGGAAAATTGATTTTCAGAATTTACCCGTGAAACGGGGATCCCGATCAGAGACAATTGTCACTGGCAAACCATGTTGTCGAAACACGCGATCGATAAAAGCTTAGCTGTACCCTTTCCATCAATGGAATCCGGCACGGCCGCTAAGTGAGCCATTTTGCTCAATCGGTCAACAAAGACCACTATGCCGGAGTTACCGGCTGAATCTTTTGGTAGACCGAAAACAAAATCAATACTAATGGACTTCCAACGAACTATGGGGACGGGAAGGCTCGCCAGTGGCGCAGCAGCATGTGCCGAGGGTTTAACCCGTTGGCATGTGCGAACATATGCGCTGACCCATTTGTAAAGTTTGGGCCACCAATAAATCTGGTTACAGAGCCGTAGGTCTTTTCTATACCGAGATGACCACCGAGGCCATTATCGTGTGCCTCATAGAGGATTCGATTCTTCACATCCTCATCATGAGTTACAACGAGACACGGAGGGTCCGCGGTGTCTGTGCAATAAAGCAACAGGTCGTTGTCGATAGAAAATCGATGTAGCTTTACACGCAAACGTGCCGAAAATTTAATACCTGAAATAGAGTTCTTTAGAGCTCGTAGCAGAGCTACGCACTGTCCATCCTTGGCGTAAGCCGAACGGATTAATTTAGGAATAGGCGAAATGATAGTCGTTAACTGAGAGAGCTCATAATCCGGCCTGCGTGATAACGCATCGATCAAAGCATTCTGCTTGCCGGGCTTATATTTCACCTCGAAATCGTATTTAGCAAAAAGGGTAGCCATCGGGCCATTCTATGTAAGAGATGGGGCGACTTTGTCGCCGTGCGTAGTGATGTGTGATCTGTATATATCACAAACGGCTTAGAGCAAAGCAGATGAACTGTGAATTTGACGAGATCATACTCCATAGCAAAGATCTTTTTGTCATGAATTGAGTAGTTCTTTTCCGCAGTTTTAAGCTGTCTAGACTCGAACGCAATAGTACGTTGACGCCCATCACATCTGCTTGTAACAGAGCACTGCCAATGGAAAAATCTGATTCGTCACAGACGACACTGAAAGGCCAATTTGGATTTGGCAGTGCCAGGATCATAACATGGATAAGACTATTCTTAACTGCTCAAAAGGCATTATGCTCGGTGCTAGTTCAGCACCCTTCTGTATCCTTTTAAGAAGATTAAATAATGGCCTAGCCGCATCAGTGTAATTTTCGCTATATCTGGGTAAATAATTGGTGAAACCAACCACTTACGCAAATCCTTTTAGTTTTTTGGAACCGGCCAATCTACTATGGCTTTTACCTTAGCGGGATCCGCTCTAAGGCCTCGCTTTCCGATGAAGCATCCTCAAAAGGAATTTCGTCTGCGCTAAAAATGCATTATGAGGCATAGGCATAAAAATTATTTGTGCGCATACACTCGAGCATTGCTCGCAAATGGTATAAATGGATTTCCATATCCGACCGACCCTGCTCCGCACGACTATGGACAAAAATGCCATCGAAATAAGTCTGTGCATAACTTCGATGAGAGCGGAAAGTTGCATCACTAGACGATTAAAAGTTGCCGGGGTGTTGGAAAGCCCTTGTGGCATAACCAACCAATCCCATTACATACCGCTTGGGATGCTTACTGCTAAAAACGGGATATCGCTAGCTAGACGCTGCTGAGTCAATTAAAATTGACCACGGCTTATCAAAGCCCTTTACAGTTGCTTGAGCGACTAGCAAGCCAGGCTTGTACACTTGCCCCGTGCCATTAAGAATCGAGCTAATTGGGGCTACGTTCTGTTTATTCTCGCCTTCTAGAGGATCAACAGAGCCTAAGTCTTACCGAGTAGGTGCGGGGCGCCCTTCTGGGGAAGACTTAGGCTCTGTTGACGTTTCCCCCCACCGTACCAGATCTCTGGTATAGGTCGGAGTTGGAGCTTTTTCGAGCTTTACGCGAATTTCGTAGGGGGCAGGCCGGACGTAAATGTTTCGTGCTTCCGCACATATAACATCTACGGATGGTCTTATGCAATTTTTACAGATTGAAGAGCCTCTTCTCCTTCCTCAACGAGGCTTAAATCCATGGGTTTCGCTCTAACAGATGGAACCCATGTGCTCGAAGTGCTGTTTCCGTATACAGGTGTGCTAACGCGAGCAGACTCAAAGTCGAACTCGGTGCGTAGCGCTATGGCAACTGCCTCTTCGAAGTAGCAGGATGAGATCGGAATAATTTCGTCCGGGCAACGCCCTCAAGTGAACCCCCCATAAAGATGGTCACTACAATTGCTTTTTGCACCGGGTCTTGATGCATAGATGCAATGAGAGTTTTCAACTCTGGACAATGTCCCCCAGGGTTCTTTCACCCTGTCGAGTCGCTAGGAGCCGTGCTCGCATGCAAACAGCCTGATCAGGTGGCGCAACATGCTGGTCATTTGCTGTTTCAGCGAATCCCATGAGGGAAAAGCGTCGTTTATGAACGTGCACGAAAGTGCCCACTCCATGGCTCTACCTCAAGTTTGAAAGTGGCCATTTCCATATTCTGCCGTCCTGTTAAGAACGAGGCGGAGTCAATGGACATTTCTATCTGCTTAATCCAAAAAGGGAGATTTTCTCCCTCTATTCCCTCAAATGTCTTCACATTTACAGCTTGAAGGCGAGCGCTCGGCTCTGAGTCAGGTACAGAAATGAACCGGGTTGGCATAGATGCCGCTAAGTAGTCCTGTACCTGACCGATCCCGGAGGCTTCGTACCGCATGAAGACTTCAAGCCTTGCATGCAGGAGCTCTGGTCCATGGGAGATATTAAATTCCACGTGTATAAGCCCAAATAAAGTTTTGAGCTTGTCATAAGCTGCGCGTTGCGCTTCTGACAGTTCTGGAACTTCCTTTATTATCGTAGGGGTTTAACCTTGTAAAGACTCAGTGGTAGATTGACTACGAGTGCTACCAGGTGTAGCGGAGCTACCTCGCTCCTAAAGTCAGAGAAAGACTTTCAGACTCGGCGCTCCTAAAGTCAGAATAAGACTTTCAGACTCAGAGAGTCACTTAGTTCTATTGAACTAATGGGTTAAATAATTCAGGGGGTCGTACATGCTATTAAAGCTTAAAGAATCCTAGTTCAAGGGATCCAGGGGTTCGAACAACCAAGTGGCAACTAGTTTTCAAGAGGATATACCTTAAAAGGCTTCCATCTCTTACAGATCGATGCGCAAGCCTTAGAAAGGCACTCAACGCTTTAAGATCAAAAGGGAACTGCACTTTATTTAATTATTTAAATCTAAAAAACTTACCCTAGCAAATTTAGAATAGATTTCGGCCGCCAGCTTTATATCTGGCGGCGACCACATTTGTTAGCCATAATAAATGGGATCTAATTAACTAACTATTTTAAAATGGATACAAGGGTATTTTGCCCATAAAGTACATGTACCGCAACAACGATTCTTAAAACGATGTGTGCTCCATTACAATATTTGCACTATTCGCTCAGAAAGGTATGGAAAGGGTTTGGAACAGCCAATGAAGAGCATTCTTTTTTGTTGCTAACATCATGGGGTCTACAAGTATGAGGGACATGGTGCAAGGCCTGGAAAGAAATCAAGGAAAACAGGTTGCCCTTTTAGAGTGAAACTAGTACGGGACTGTGCTGGGAATCGTCAAGTCAACGAGTTGGAGAATACTTGGACTGTAAGAGTTGTTGAACCAGGACACAACCATGAACCTGCTGATGTAGCAGCATATCCTCGAGTGAGGAACAAGGCAATCCACCAGAACATGCCGCTCATTATGACACAAATCCTTGCAGGTGTTGCACCTCGCAACATTTTGCGCACTCTGCAACTTGCTGACCAAAGCAGCTGTGCAATTTATACAATGCGAAATAATTGTTGCGGTGACAGGAACTTGGAGGCCGCTCACCACTGGAAACACTGCTTGACCATGTGGCAAACTCCGAGGTCAAATTGGTAATGAAGTGAGACGATACTCAAATTTTAACGCACTTGTACATAGAGCCCACAACCACAACAGTTGCATAGTGGTGTGGAAATCAGGTGTTTGTTATGGATTCAACATTCAAGTCAAACAAGCACAAAATGCCTCTCTTTCACTGCGTCTCCTCAACTCCCACCAACCAAACATACACTGTGTTCTTTCGCTTCCTTCCGGCGAAAACTAGGAGCACTATGAATGGGCCTTGGCACAATTTCAAGAGGTAAGCAGCATTTTCCTGGTTTATTCCTTGTAGTGTTTTATATTCTTTCTTATTGATGCAGTTCCTTAAATATTAGAGTTTGAGTAGTAAAAACATACCTTGCAATAATCTCGTCTTTGTTACGGACCGTGAGCTTGCCCTTAGACTTGCAATCCTGTTCGCCTCTTGCAAAAATATGTAAAACTTTCGCATATCGAAAAAAATATTCTCGGATAGCTCGCAAGCATTTTCCTGCTGGAAGTGAAGGACAGATGGCATTTGATTCATTGATGAAGGAGCATTTGAAGGCTGTTGTCAATGCAGCAACGAAAGAAAAGTAGCAAGAGGCAGTGCAATCCCTCTCGCAGTTTTGCCCTGCAGAGGCCTTCAGTTATATTCAACAGCAATGGTTGCCTTACAAAGAAAAAAATGTCAGGGCACGGTAAAAAAACATTAGACATTTTGGGCACACTTCGATACAACGAGTGGAGAGTGGCTACTACGGTCTTAAGAGATGGATGCAGTCTTCAGCAGGTGACCTACTTGTCATTCATAACATAAACGACTAAGCCTGCCTTTTAAGCTCTATGAGATAAAGAAGCAAATTGCAAATGACAAAACTTCCCGCCTTGCCCCTTTAGGCGACGAAATATTATGGCAGCATGTGATGAAAAAAGTGAGCCAAAAATATTTTGAAAAATATGTATCATTGTATTTCAGATCTCACTATGTACTTTTCCCAACTATGACATCGTTAGATCTCCAGTATCGCATTGAAAGCAGCACACCAGCAGTTATTACGCCATTTTTGAAGGTGAACTTGGTACCTGTGATGGTGATTGCAGTTGGCAACTGATGATATGTAGTATGGGATGGCCCTGTGTGCATCAATTCCTCCTTCCTGCCCCGCTCTATGTG
>NC_090625.1:2166149-2177275 GCF_004359215.1 Bremia lactucae
GTCAGTGAGGGAAGTGAAAGAGAACACTGAAGACAATGCTGACCTGGACGACGATAGTGAGGATTTTCCAATTGTCAAGACAATCCATGCATTGGCCACCCAAGAAACATTGGAACTTTTCTGGCTTCAACAAGAAGGCGATCAGACGGAAATTTTGACGGCGGTGCGCAAAATGAAGGATAACATAAGAGAAATTAGAGTATTAAAGCTGACACAGAGCACCATAGATGACTTTTTTTTGCGGTGATCAGAGTATAAGGATTATTAGCATTAAAAAAAAACGGGACTACAAAAAAACTTTAAAGTATAAAGAAATGAAGAAATGAGGGGTCTATAAAATATAAAGAATGAAGGGTTAATAAATTTATATTATGTGCCAGAGATGAGACTATCCTTATATACAATATATAAGAGGTTATACGTGTTTAGAAGATAAACTGTGAGGGGTTGCACTTAATCTTGATAAAAAGTTCGAGGAGATTCTTTTTATGGGAGTTGAAAGTGTAGATTAAGAAAGTATTACAGTATAAAAGTGCTTGACAGGCTTGTTATTGGTGAGATATGAGCCACAAATAAATCAGTCGGCTCGATCTGCTAGAATAAGATAAGTACTGCACGGTACTATACTGTAAACCACTAGAGCAGTTAAGCATGGCTAAGTGCGTTTTATGCTTCCTCGTGCCAAGTATGCTGCGATATTTTTCATAAGACCGATAGAAGGCACCACTACGGCGAGTGTGCAAAAAAAACTATACATCTTGCAATTTCTGAGATAAATGGAATATCTTAAGAGCACGAGCACACGAAGTACTATTCCGTCACGGATTAAAAGCTAGGCAAATGTCGTATCGCATTTACATAAACAGGTGGTTTGGAAAAAGATTCTTGCGGTAGGGAAATTCATAGGGATATGCTTGTCTGTTTTTTGTAGCGTTTACACGAATGTCGCCAAAGTCATGCAACTCTGAATCCGAATTCATGTGGTCCAAATGCAGCAACTTGCTACCACTGAATTTAGTGCGCTGTCAAGAAACAATGCACATTTCGAACAAAGAGACTTGTTGCTTACAGAAATTGCCATTAAGTGAGGCCCGACCAGCGATAACGAGCCCGCTTTTCGGCTACTCATCTAAAAGCTGTAATAAGCGTTTGATTGAGGAGTCTGTCAAATTCCACGTTCGATTACACAATATTTGCTACATTGAAAAAGCAGACGATAGCTTGGTAAAGTTTCTTGTCGGCAGTGACTTTACGTAAAATTTCCTGATCAGCTTTCTCGATTCTGATTGGCCTATTTCTAAAATGTATCCCTCACGCTAGCGGTTCATGCGAAAATACGGTATTCTTAATGCCATTTCATTTGCAATTTAGCCAGTCCGCCGACGTCAATACTCTTTAATGACGTGCGCGGGCTATTTGGTGGTATGCAATAGTCACCCTGCCTTCGTGGAGATTTCTACAGGCGTGTTAGTGTGCTCGTTATTTACGGACAGCTGCGCAGATCCCGCCGATCAAGCGACGCCACCACTTGAGCCTTGGCATACGGCCAAAGTTGAAGTATGCACGTCATCGCGTTCGATTAAAGACTTAATAAAGCAGCCTGAGAGCGAGATCGAGCTGCAAAAGTGGAAGCAACAACAGCGTCTTTTGCAACTTAGCGGCTGTATGATCGAGGTGCTGGACCAGGACGCAGAGTTGGACGTGCCATCGCTTCCGAATTCGTTCCAGGTGAACACATACAAGGTCCACCTGCGACCAGATGGGAGCTGCGTGAGAACGCCAAGTGACTCACTGATACTTTCAGCTATTGACCAAGAGGCTAAGAAAATATGGGTCAAGAGTGTCAAATTTTGGAATCGTTACGGCTGGAAAGAGACCCAGCCTGTTGGGGCTACGCCGAGCGTCTTGGTCCAGCTTCAGAGAAAACTGCAACGATTTACCGATCCAGCGTTTCTGGAAGCGTGCCCACGCTACAGCAGTGACGAGATGTTTTGCTGCAGCCAAGACAGTGCTATGTTGCTGTGCGGAGGTCGCAGAAGTTTCAGCGCCAGTCACCCACCAAGACGACGCTTTTATCGCGCGACTATTCCTAATACGCTTGCCCCACCATTATAAAAACTATCAGATGGAATATGCCCGGAGGGTTTCGTAACTTATGTCTAGCCTTGTGATATGCTAATACAGCTAGCAAAATAACTGTCTATAGAAAGAATAAAGTGTCATAATCTATTAAGGGTGGGGGTCTGAGGCTCGGTGCATATTCTTTTATCCCATGCTCGAATCAATTGTCCGCGTGGAGTTTAGGTCCTCAGACAGCAGGTGCATATTTGACCTCATTGTAGACGACGCAGACGTTGGCATGCGGTCCTTCGCAGTCGGTAGTTGAAGCTTTGCAAGACGGAGTCGACGATCACGGCGCGCCTTGAGATATTTGGCGCGAGGCTGGCGCAGAGATGTACCACACACTCGACAAAAACTGGCGTCTTCTTGATGCAGTCGGCGAAAGCAGCGTGGACACTCCACGACTTCGGTCAGAATATCTTGCGAGCCTGTCTGATTCAGAATAAGTGGGCACGCAATTATACCGTACCCCACGAACATAACAACTGTAGCCAGTATGCGACCAATGATAGTCTGAGGTGAAATATCACCGTAACCCACGGTGGTCATGGTTACGACTGTCCAATAAAGACTTATCGGAATATTAGAAAAATCGTGGCTATCACCTTCGATCAGATACATGGCACAGCCAATGACAAGAATCATCGTAAAAAGAGCGACGAGGAACACAGCAATGCGTCGTTTGTTAGACTCAATATTGTCACTCAATGCAGCCCCTGCATCGACAAATCGCGCCAGTCTCAATAAGCGAAAGACTCGCATGACTCGAAAAATACGTAATACGGCCAAGTGCAGCAATGGTCTGGCATCAGGGAGAATAAAACCCAGATACGATGGTACTAATGCGCACATGTCGACAAATCCCATCAAGCTTAAGGCAAATCTGCTCGGGTTACGCAATGACACGAGGCGCAAACAATACTCGACCGAGAACACCACTGTAAAAAAAGCTTCAATCGCCAATAAGTAATTTCCTATGCCTTCGCTACAATCCAAACGTTAGACCCATATTGATACAAATACTTGAAAGCGATGCTTACCGTATATCGTCCACACTGTCCAGCACAGCTGTAAAAGCATCGCGCGCAACGCATCAGCTACACCAATCTTCAATTACTGATACTTAAGCAACGACGTACCAACAACGACGCTCATGGAAACCATTACAAGCAGCACAAGCGCTACGCGCTGGCCCGTCGGTGTCGAGCTCTTAAACATAATTTCATATACGCCGTCCCAACCACTTCGAGCGCCGCCTTTGACGTCATTGTCCACCACAATTCCATTCACACGAAAACGCGCATCGTTTCCTATTATTTCATCGTCCAGCTTGGTTGTAGTCGCCTCCGTGTTGACGTCGTCATCGTCATCTGAAAGCTCGACTGAAATACGTTGCTGCTGACGCCGAGCTTTTTCCGTTTCCGCGTTTATGACATGGTTAGTGTCGATAAATTCTGCAAGACTTATTTCCACGGAGTTTTCCACTTGGTCATAGCGGGATTCTTTCGTCTTTTCGGCTTTGAGCTCCTTCAAATGCGACAGCATCGCACGTTGTGGCATTACTGAGGACGAAGATGAAAAAGGCTGGTGTGGACCACAATGACCCCGTCCGATTGGTGAAAAATATTCGATATACGGTTGAAAACGAATCTAATGAAATGTGAGTTCTGCATCGTATGTGATTTTTTACTCGAAAGTCGTAAAATCTACGAAAAAATCATTTAGTCTGTCTCGACAATAAACGATTTCAACAACTGGCATGTATTGATTAATACTGAATATGCAATGTAGTGCGAGATCTAACAAATGAGTCAGTTGACGAAGTCATTGCGCAAGAGAGAAGCGGTGCAGCTGATTTTCTTACTTCAGGAATGCGAACTTATCTAAAATAAAATTACGCACGTGTAGCTCGACAACGTACGCGCACAAATCGGTCAGCAAAGGTCCATAAAGTTCGCATAAACATTTCTATTTCTACCTATTGATAATTATATTACCTTGGTCGACTACTATGATACGAAGAACTTGCAAGCTCTCGCTGTTTAGCAAGTATTTTCTGTACGAGTGCCAGACACATGAACTGTTTTCGCGCGATTTTTCGAACCTCTTTTGAAAACAGAGATAGATCAATCGCGTCGTTGCTCAGCGCTCGGTCCATATAGTACAGCGCATCCTCCATCGCATGGTGTTCTGCCAGTGTCGAAACCATTCTAGGCAACCAGAAACATTCAAGTCAAACTTCCAAGCCATTTGCAAGAGCACTTTAACAACATACTGTTTCGACAGAGCGTCGCCTTCCATTAATATTGTATCTGGGTCCACTGTGGTATTTTCTTCGTTCGCATCAAGCCACGCAGTGATCTCTTTATCTTGATTTTCCACGACCTTTTCGGTACGCACAAGATCGTCACATAACGTACGTAGCGACTGGAGACCACGCTCGACATTTTCACGTGACTGCGTTAATTGCACCCCGTGTTCAAATTGCAAATCAATATCGTCTCGCACACGTTTGTACGTTTTATCGAGTTGCTCTCGTATCTTGCTAGTCACGTCGGCTTTTAATGCGACCGTGCGCTCTTCCGTCGACCTCGAAAGCCCTGATGATGACGCCGTTGACGATTGGAGATTGCTACTTCCTTCATTTAATTGTCGAACGTGCGATTGAAATTGAGTAGAAGCGTATGGAGAGGGTTGAGGCGGATGAGTCTGTGCATACGAGCCTGGTTGAAAGTATCCTCCAATTCCACTACCAACGGATGACGAGCTGATACTGGCTCGATTTGGAACCCGAGCAGTCCCTGGTCGACGAAAGACGGGTGGTATATTACCAAAGATACTACACATGTGTGCGACGAGTTCTAGCAACGTAAAGTCCGGTCGCCAGTCGCATGTGTAGGGGATCTTGACGTACCCGTCACTCGTGACATGAGGATGGCCAGGTTTGACCATCATGTCCGCCGTTGGGCGTACAAAGCAGACTGGAGGGTTCATTGGGTACGTCTCGACGACCCAGAAGTCAATTGGGATGTTGTATTGATTGCCACGATAGAAAATTGGGATCGTGCCCTCGAGATTAAGCAATGTGCTCGTCGTGCCATCATTGTGAGCTAAAAAAGACAGACTAGTGTTACTGAATGCATTATTGCAATTTATTGCAAGAACAGATTGACGCACCAAATGTGCCACAATTGGGCTGTAGAGATGGAATTTGTCCTAATAGGTTGTACACGTCCTCACGGACTCGAGAACTTTGCTGAGGTAATTTTGAAAAGCGATCAAAAAAGAAATTGATAGCAAGCATTATTTTACATACGGGATAGCACTGAAGCGATGACAGGATCTGGTCCAGGTTGCTCACGTTGTTGGCGTACATATCAACAGGCGAGATTGGCTTTAGCAGCGCAAAACTTTTTTATTGCTACTTTAGTGGATTTTATGAAAACGTTACGGTCTTTAGACAAGGGGTAGGGGGTATTTAGTTAGTTATGAAGAGCGGAATGAAAACCTATTCTTTCACAAATTGCAAGAATTGAAGAGGACCGTTTATTAGAAAATCTGACCCTCAATTTTTTTGCGAGTTGTTAGAAAAATCAAGGGCTTAATTTAAGATAGGCTTCCTTTACTTGGACACGAAATTATTATGTTACATTATTCCAAGGACAACTTGGTTCATAAAAAAATTGTCCCTTGCCTTCTCAACGAGCAAACTGGATTGCGCCCGACAATGTGCTGATATATACTAATTTTCGTCACAAGACTTACAATGTATCTGCGTAACGGGCTAAAGTTGCCCTAATGTTACACACTCCCCGTTAAGTACACTTGGTGTACTTAAGGGGATGGTCAATTACTAAATTAAAGTAATTAGACTCAGCACTCGGGTGTGGTTCACATTTGTGACCAACCCTTGTGTATGTATGCACATAGGTGCATTCACATTAGGAGGGATGACGCCTAGCGTCATCCGTTACGCGTGGTATCTAAAAAGATACGCTCGCAATACTCATGAAGTGTTATCTATAGAGATGACATTTTGATTAGTAAAAATAGGTATTTGTATTTCTTACAATTAAATATAATTGTAAGAAATACAAATACCTATTTTTAAATAAGTCTGAAAACTACTTCCTACTTGGTAAGTGCGCACGAGGAGCCGGATTACCGCTCCCGTGACGACACTTAACTAAAGTACTTAGTGCGTTGGGTGAGGACGCTAACGCGCCCGAAAAAACTACCTCACTGCACGCAATAGAAGCTGGTTAAACCGCTTCCTCGCTGTGCTAGGGTGTGTGTCTAAGTAGAGCGTGGCCGCATTACGACGTGCCCGCCTACAATCTACCTGGGACTTATTCAACACGAAAAATCACCGTGAAAAGGCAACTTGGCGATGCTGATAAATGTAATCATATGATTATTATCGCAGTAGCGAAGGACGGGGCTAATAGTTAGTGCGCGACTGTAGGGACGAGGAAGGCTTATTGTGACAGCGGTGTCATTAAGTGGGGAAGTGCTTGAAGGGAAGAAAGGAAATTGAGAAGTGAGATAAATTGGCAGAGGTTTTACTGCTCTTATGGTTGTGCTCTCAGCACCAATCGTTCCTAGTAGACATTGCAGTTTTGTTTGAGTCGTGGTGATTTTTTTTATGATTTGTAAGGGCCCACAAAACGTGGCGCGAGTTTCGATGTCGTTGACAAAGCATTTATGACGAATGTCGAGTTTTTTCCGTCGAGTAAGACCATTTGTCCCACGTCAAACTTCTGCAATTTTCGATTCTTGTCGTACTAGACTTTCATCCTTTCTTGAGACTCGCTCATCGCGTCTTGTGTCTTCTCTCAACACCTCCGCGTTTAGAGCCTTGCTGGTGAAGCAAGAATACTTTCTCTTGGGCCCCGTCGAGTTCGTGTTGTATGAACTCGGCTATGGCCGCATGCTGTTCATCTCTTCCCAAAGTGTACAGCATGGCGCCAAAGGCTGACCCTCCTACGATCGAACTCATTCGTTCGATCGCTCTCCATTCAAGGTCAATCAAATGAGTAAACCCTTCACGCGTAGCGTAATAGCCTTCTTGAGGGGCTGGAAAGCTCCCTCCTTCTTCACTTAACATGTTTATGTCGGATGGAATATGCGTTCTTCAAACTCTCCACATATGCCGTATGATGTAGCAGCAAAGATCCGCTTCGAGCGAAAACGTCCCGATCAATGCGTGAACTCAACCATTATACACAAATTCTGCCAAATGCATAAATTGATCCCAATATTTTTTGGCTCATATAACGACTCCTCGAAAATAATCTTCGACGAAACGATGGTTCGCTCGTTTTGACCGTATGTTTGCGGTCTAAACGCTGACGACAAACTATGCTGCGTTTTCATAGCGCTACTGAAGACCAGAATTTTAAAGTATATTTAGAGTCGCAATCGGACACTATAGACTTTGATTGTCCGTGATCTTTGACGTAGTTCTTCATGAAAAACTCTGTGGTGTCCTCGGACGTCGCCGTCGTTTTGGTCTTAATGAATTTTGCTCGTTTGATCAAGCGGTCGATGACAACCATCAGCGCGTCCTGACTAGAGCTAGTCTCGGGTAGCGCGACCAAATTGTCCATTCAAATTTCGACCACCTGCCACTTGGAATGCTCAGAGAAATTAATAGACCTGGTGGCCTTGCTTGACGGGCCTTGTTGCTCTAACACATTTCCCATGCGCTCACATAGCGCTGAATGTACTTTGTCATACGTGGCCAATAATACTTACGCTGCTTGGCTAGATACGTCTTAAAGTATCCTGGATAGCCGGCAGTGGCGGAGTCATGGTTCTTGAAAATAACGCGATTTTTGTAATCGTCATTGTCGGGAATGACGGGTCTAAGTTCTGCGTCCTCCTGCGTCTTGTAGTGGAGAAGATCGTTATCTAACACGTTCTTCGGCGTTCTTACACCATTTCCGAGCTGCTAAATGATCTGCTTTGTTCGCAGATCGGACTTGTACAATTTTGTTGTTGACACTTTTAAGTGAATTCGGGCGCATGCTCATAACGGCTACAACTTCACGTTTGGCGGCTGCTTCAAGAAGGTCTTCTAGAGAGCGCTTTCGCGACTTCATTTGCGTGTCCTGGAATCCACTTGAACATTGGTTGGAATTCCGCGAGTTCCTTGAACCATCTTGCCACTCGTCTGTTGGTTTTCTTTTGCGTTAAAATGGTCTCTATGCTCTTGTGATCTGTCTCAACGACGAACGGACGATCGATAAGATTCACGCGCCAAACCTTAAAGGCATGATGATGGCGAGAAGTCATTGCTCCTGAACGGGATAGTTAGAATCTGCAGGCGTCATCTTGCGGCCGGTGTACGCAATAGGGTACTCCTTCCCTTCATGTTTTTGCATGGTGCCGCTTAATCTCGCAAGTTTCGTCTTGTGATCGTAGTACGTTATGGGGTACTCCGTCCTTCCCTCCTTTTGGAACAAAACTCCCCCAATCGCAAAGTTGGACGCGTCCATTTGAATACCAAATGGTTTGGAAAAGTATAATCTACCCCTTGAACTGGTCTCAGATAGAAACCCCAGATTCACGGCGGAGTTTTAGCAATCTCTATTCAAATATTCGCTTGGTATACAATTGAAAATGTCAACTTTTGACAATTCTGAAGCAGATGGTCAAAACGTATTTTGGAAGAGATAATTCGCGGATACGTCCACTCTTTTACGGTTGGAGCAACTTCTTGTCGATGGCAGAATTTGCCATCAACAATCCAGTAGATGCTTCTACACCGTTTTCTTGAATAGCTTACGCCATCCACGTATATCCACCTTGTTCGATAGTGACTTTTATTCAAGGGGGGGGGACTCGCTCGAGCAAAGAACAATCTAACGCTTGCTAATCCGCATTGACTGACAGTCAATGCGAAGGATACAAGTGTTGTTTCAATCAACATTGAAGTGGACAAACTCAGTAATAACGATAAGGCTCTTGCTGGCTGAGAGCAATAATGCTATCACTAAAGATTTGAATGACATCTCGGCAGTGCGCGCTGGTCGCACTGAAACAGAAACAAAACCGAGTCAGCAGGATAATTCTTGCTGGCTAGAGAAACAGTAGAATGATTCGTGCAGGATTCCATCGCGATGTGGTGAACCGACAGAAACGGAACTTTACAAAAATGGAAGAGCAAACGTCTTTCATTTAGTGCTAATGATTAAGTCCTACTGTCTACGGTAAATCTATTAAATCATGTAGGGACGAATGTGGGCAGCTTTAAATTACTGCGCAGGAATATCAGCCCGTTTCGTGTACTACATCGCCAAGGCAATGCGTACTCGATCGGGCTGCCTCTTAGAATGCGTACGCAGTCTCCGCCCGTACCATCCGTACGAGGCGTTCTACGATTCCGGATCACTCCGGAACGGTCTTAGTCGTCTGTTAAAGCCTGATGGTTTCGAGCTATAGCATGATAGTATCGGGACAGAGTCTGACTCTTCACGAACCAGACGACCTACTGCATCCTCGAAGGATGAGATCTTTTGACGAGCTGGCACCAGCTCGGTTTGAAAGGACTTATGCGTTCTTTTGTTCGTCAATTGATCAGTCGCAACTTGCGCACAATTTATCGACTGGTCACCGGAAACATTATCGACCGTCAATGCTAACTCGCGCGATCGGATCGCTCGTGATTCATTGTCCTCCCTTAAAAATTTAAAGTGTTATTCAAATCATTTTGTTGATTCGGGTTTGTCGAACGAGGAGAACCCAATATCCCTCCCCCTTCTCATCCATTGACGTATTCGAGTGGTGAGTAGCGGTTTCTTGTTGAAATCGTCTCGAACTACCGTGAGGTGAAAGGGGTTTGAACGCGTTATCTTGTTTGTTGACGAGGTTATACGCCCTCGCATGATAGCTAGAAACCTCGTACTCAACTGATGATGGACATTCCGAATCTCGTTCGACAGTGCGACTAGACCCATCAAACGAGCGCGGGAAGCGCTCGTTCTGGATGTTCTCAAGCCCTTCGCGCATCTAAAAGATGTGAGCGTCCTCCAATGAGGATCTCTAAGGGAGTATGCCTCCTTAAGGGAATGACCTAAATCCTTAAAACAGCATGGGCATGAGCCCCGCCCCTACGAGAGGAAAGGTAATACTGCCTCTCTAGACAAACAGTGCAGCTTATTACTACGACTTGCGGAACTGGCTGACAGGCACCAACAGATACTTGAAGCCATGATCAAGCCTAATTATAAGTCAAAGGGATCAGTTTACCTCAATTTCTCGGCGAAATGAGAGTCTAAAGATTTGTGCTTCAAGCAACTTACTCAGTACTTTTAGGCAGAAAAAAAGGATTGGCACCATTTTAGTCAATGCTATCGAATCTTGTGATGCGTGCACCGGCCAAGGTCCTTTTTTAACCGTCCGCAGCAAGTATCTAGTTTGTCAAGCCAGACATCGCGGGCATATGCTGTGCTTCCCAAGCTTGGAGCAAAGGAGTGACATCCTTTGCCCGCTTACATGTATACCACCGATGCCGCAAAAAGCGTCACTGTGTTTGACACGACATCAGTTGCATACACCTCTCGCAGGAGCACATCCTTTTCATTGTCCTGCGTAGAGTTCGCAACTTTGCGTGTACGCCAGTTTATCCATGGTTGGTTCTTTGCCAACCATGGCATGCCTAGGATGAGGTCATACTGGCTCTCAATTCCTAGCACTGTGAACTTCTTTTTACAAGAGAAGTCACTAAAGCTGAAGGCGAGTTCTACCTGAACTCCCCCAGACTTAACGAGCGCGCCGTTCGCTAAACGAACGGTCGCCTCTTCTCGCTTGCCATCCTGGCAAAGCGACTCAAACATCGCCGGTCTCTTTCTTAGAGCCGCGAGTTTCACAAAATTTTGTGATGCACCCGAATCCACTAGGAGGGTCATCACCTGGTCATAGCCTCTTACATGAGCGCTATAGACCAGCAGGGTTGAGGTCCGAAATTTCGAGACCTCAGGGACTATGCTACCCATTTGTTC